>NC_133618.1:67670332-67970332 GCF_048593235.1 Sminthopsis crassicaudata | reverse complement strand
GTGATTTGGAACACGCTTTCATATGAGTGGATATAGTTTCAATTTCTTCCTTTGAGAATTGTCTGGTCATATCCTTTGACCATTTATCAATTGGAGAATGGTTCGGTTTCTTATAAATTAGTGTCAGTTCTCTATATATTTTGGAAATGAGACCTTTGATAGAACCTTTGCTTTTAAAAATATTTTCCCAATTTGTTACTTCCCTTCTAATCTTGTTTGCATTAGTATTGTTTGTACAGAAACTTTTTAGTTTGATGTAATCAAACTCTTCTATTTTGTGATCAATAATAATCTCTAATTCTCCTCTGGTCATAAATTCCTTCCTCCTCCACAAGTCTGAGAGGTAGACTATCCTCTGTTCCTCTAGTCTATTTATGATCTCACTCTTTATGCCTAAATCATGGACCCATTTTGATCTTATCTTGGTATATGGTGTTAAGTGTGGATCCATATCTAATTTCTGCCATATTAATTTCCAGTTTTCCCAACAGTTTTTTCCAAATAATGAATTTTTATCCCTAATGTTGATATTTTTGGGTTTGTCAAAGATTAGATTGCTACAGATGTACCCTTTTTTGTCCTTTGTATCTAATCTGTTCTACTGATCTACCGTTCTATTTCTTAGCCAGTACCAAATGGTTTTGGTGACTGCTGCTATATAATAGAGCTTTAGATCAGGTACACTTAGACCACCTTCCTCTGAGTTTTTTTTCATTAGTTCCCTTGCAATTCTCGACCTTTTATTCTTCCATATGAATTTTGTTGTTATTTTTTCTAGGTCATTGAAATAGTTTCTTGGGAGTCTGATTGGTATAGCACTAAATAAATAGATTAGTTTGGGGTGTATTGTCATCTTTGTTATATTCACTCGGCCTATCCAAGAGCACTGAATGTCTTTCCAATTATTTAAATCTGACTTTATTTTTGTGGCAAGTGTTTTGTAATTTTTCTCATATAATTCCTGACTTTTCGTTGATAGATGGATTCCCAAATACTTTATACTCTCAACATTTGTTTGGAATGGAATTTCTCTTTCTATCTCTTGCTGTTGCATTTTGTTAGTGATATATAAAAATGCTGAGGATTTATGTGGATTTATTTTGTATCCTGCCACTTTGCTGAAATTTTGAATTATTTGTAATAGCTTTTTAGCAGAGTCTTTGTGGTTGTCTAAGTATACCATCATGTCATCTGCAAAGAGTGATAGTTTGATTTCCTCATTTCCTACTCTAATTCCTTGAATCTCTTTCTCGGCTCTTATTGCCGAGGCTAGCTTTTCTAGTACTATATTGAATAGTAATGGTGATAGTGGGCAACCTTGTTTCACTCCTGATCTTACTGGGAAAGGTTGCAGTTTATTTCTATTGCATATTATGCTTACTGACGGTCTTAAATATATGCTCCTGATTATTCTAAGGAATAGTCCATTTATTCCTATACTCTCAAGAGTTTTTAGTAGGAATGGATGTTGGATTTTGTCAAATGCTTTTTCTGCATCTATTGAGATGATCATATGGTTCTTATTAATTTGATTATTAATATGGTCAATTATATTAATAGTTTTCCTAATATTAAACCAGCCCTGCATTCCTGGAATAAATCCTACTTGATCATAGTGTATTATCTTGGAGATGATTTTCTGAAGTCTTTTTGCTAATATCTTATTTAAGATTTTAGCATCAATATTCATTAAGGAAATTGGTCTATAATTTTCTTTCTCAGTTTTCTATCGACCTGGTTTAGGTATCAGTACCATGTCTGTGTCATAAAAGGAGTTTGGTAGGACTCCTTCATCCCCTATTTTTTCAAATAATTTATATAACATTGGGGCTAATTGTTCTTTAAGTGTTTGGTAGAATTCACACGTGAATCCATCTGGTCCTGGGGATTTTTTCCTGGGGAGTTGATTATTAGCTTGTTCTATTTCTTTTTCTGAAATGGGACTATTTAAGCAATTTATCTCCTCCTCTGTTAATCTAGGGAGCCTATATTTTTGGAGGAAGTCATCCATTTCACTTAAGTTATCAAATTTATTGGCATAAAGTTGGGCAAAGTAACTCCTTATTATTTCTCTAATTTCCTCCTCATTGGTGGAAAGATCCCCCTTTTCATTTGTAAGACTAACAATTTGATTTTCCTCTTTCTTTTTTTTTGATCAAATTTACCAAAGATTTATCTATTTTATTGGCATTTTCATAAAACCAACTCTTGGTTTTATTTATTAATTCAATAGTTTTTTTTACTTTCAATATTATTGATTTCTCCTTTTAATTTTTGTATTTCAAGTTTAATTTTTGGTTGGGGGTTTTAAATTTGGTCTTTTTCTAGCTTTTTAAGTTGCAGGCCAAATTCGTTAATTTTCTCTTTCTCTATTTTCTTCAAATAAGCCTCTAAAGATATAAAATTTCTCCTTATTACTGCTTTAGCTGCATCCCACAGATTTTGGTATGATGTCTCATCATTGTCATTATCTTGGGTGAAATTATTAATTGTTTCTATAATTTGCTGTATCACCCAGTCATTCTTTAAGATGACATTGTTCACTCTGAGATATCACTATACACCTGTCAGATTGGCTAAGATGACAGGAACAAATAATGATGAATGTTGGAGGGGATGTGGGAAAACTGGGACGCTAATACATTGCTGGTGGAGTTGTGAAAGAATCCAGCCACTCTGGAGAGCAATTTGGAACTATGCCCAAAAAGTTATCAAACTGTGCATACCCTTTGACCCAGAAGTACTACTACTGGGCTTATATCCCAAAGAAATACTAAAGAGTGGTAAGAGACCTCTATGTGCCAAAATGTTTGTGACAGCTCTTTTTGTTGTAGCTAGAAACTGGAAGATGAATAGATGTCCATCAGTTGGAGAATGGTTGGGTAAATTATGGTATATGAAGGTTATGGAATATTATTGCTCTGTAAGAAATGACCAGCAGGAGGAATACAGAGAGGCTTGGAAAGACTTTACATCAACTGATGCTGAGTGAAATGAGCAGAACCAGAAGATCACTGTACACTTCAACAACAACACTGTATGAGGATGTATTCTGATAGAAGTGGAAATCTTCAACATAAAGAAGAGACAACTCACTTCCAGTTGATCAATGATGGACAGAGGTAGCTACACCCAGAGAAGAAACAATGGGAAGTGAATGTAAATTGTTAGCACTAATATTTGTCTGCCCAGGTTACATGTACCTTTGGAATCTAATGCTTATTGTGCAACAAGAAAATGGTATTTACACTCATGTATTGTATCTAGGTTATATTGTAACACATGTAAAATGTATGGGACTGCCTGTCATCGTGGGGGAGGGATTAGAGGCAGGGGGGGATAATTTGGAAAAATGAATACTAGGGATAATATATTATATATATAAATATATAATAAATAAAAAAAAACAAATAAAAAAAAAAAGAGGAGATTGTTCATTTTCCAATTACCTTTTGGTCTATTTACCCCTAACTTTTTCCTGAATGTAGCTTTTATTGCATTGTGATCTGAGAAGAAGGCATTTATTATTTCTGCCTTCCTACATTTAATTTTGAGATCTTTATGTCCTAATATATAGTCTATTTTTGTATAGGATCCATGAACTGCTGAGAAAAAATTATATTCCTTTCTATGGCCATTCAGTTTTCTCCAAAGGTCTATCATACCTAGTTTTTCTAATGTTCTATTTACTTTTTTTAATTTTTATCTTATTTGTTTTGTGGTTTGATTTGTCTAATTCTGAGAGTTCAAGGCTGAGATCTCCCACTATTATAGTTTTACTCTCTATTTCTTCTTCAATTCTCTTAAATTTTCCTTTAGAAAGTTAGATGCTATACCACTTGGTGCATATATGTTTAGTACTGATATGGCTTCATTATTTATGCTACCTTTCAGCAGGATATAGTTTCCTTCCTTATCTTTCTTAACTAGATCAACTTCTGCTTTTGCTTGATCTGGGATAAGGATAGCTACTTCTGCTTTTTTGGCTTCATCTGAAGCATAATAGGCTCTGTTCCAACCTTTTACCTTTACTCTGTATGTATCTCCATGCTTTAAGTGTGTTTCCTGCAGACAATATATTGTAGGGTTCTCATTTTTGATCCAATCTGCTATCCGTCTCCATTTGATGGGAGTGTTCATCCCATTCACATTTACAGTTAAAATTACTAATTCTGTATTTCCTGCTATCATATTATCCCCAGATTATGCTTTTTTCCCTTGACCCCCCTTATCCCCTTCCCGGATATTTAATTTATAGACCCCCCTTGTGACGCACAGCCCTCCCTTTTTTTAATATCCCTCCCCCCTCCCTCCAAGTCCCTTCACTTATTCTCCTTTTCCTTTTCCCTTTTCCTCTCCCCACTTTAAATGAGGTGAGAGAAAATTCTCTGAAAAACAAATATGTCAATTATTTACTCTTTGAGCCTCTTCTGATGAGAGTAAGATTCACACAATGATTCTCCCCCTCACTAAATTCCCTCAGATATGGTGTATTTTCTATGCCTCTTCCTGGGATGTAGTTTCCCTCTTTTTATCATTCCTTCCCCTTTTCTGAAACGACCTCCTTCCCTTTACTACACCCCCCTTTTTTTTATTTTATATCAGTAAAATCAAATTATCCATGAGTACTTTTTATATACCCACAACAGAGGTACAGTTTTCAAGGGTTCTGTGTACCTTTTTCTGTTTCTCTTCAGTCTTGTGGATGTAGATCAATTTTTTTGTTTAAGTCTGGTTTTTTTCTTTGAAACATATAGAATTCCTCTGTTTCATTGAATGACCATCTTCTTCCATGGAAAAAGATGCTAAACTTAGCTGGGTAGTTCATTCTTGGTTGCAGTCCTTGATCTTTTGCCTTACGGAATATCAGGTTCCAGGCCCTTCTTTCTTTTAATGTGGAGGCAGCCATATCTTGAGGGACCCTTATTGTGGCACCTTGGTATTTAAATTGTTTTTTTCTAGCTGCTTCCAAGATTTTCTCCTTTGTGTGGTAATTCTGCAGCTTAGCCACTATATTCCGTGGTGTTCTTTTTTTAAAGTTCTATTTCAGAAGGAGTTTGATGAATTCTTTCCACATCTACTTTCCCTTCTGTTTCTATTATCTCTGGACAGTTCTCATTGATAATTTCCTGTAAAATAGAATCTAGGCTCTTTTTTTGGTCATAGTTTTCTGGAAGTCCAATGATCCTTAGATTATCTCTCCTAGATCTATTTTCCAGGTCTATAGATTTTCCCAGTAAGTATTTGACGTTATTCTCCAGCTTCTCATTTTTTTTTTTTTTTGACTGATTCTTGGGTTCTCTGTGAATCATTCATTTCTATTTGTTCCATCCTGACTTTTACGGAGTTATTTTCTTCTTTCACAGTTTTTAGTTCTTTTTGTAAATGCCCAAATTCATTTTTAAATGAATTATTTTGCTCTATTGAATTTTTTTTCCATTTCCCTAATTTTTTTTTGAGAATTATTTTCTTTTTCCAATTCAGAAATTCTATTTTCTTGAGACTTTTTTATCTTTTCCAATTCAGAAATCCTACTTTCCTGTGATTTTTTAACCCTTTCTAATTCACAAATTTTGTTTCCCTGCATCTCCTGTGAATTCTTTATTTTTTCCAACTCCACTTTCAGGACGTTGTTATTCTCTATCATAGCTTCCCTTTCCTTTCCCCATTTTTCTTCAAACTCTCTTACCTTTTTAATAGTCTCTTTGAGGAGAGAGTTATGTGATGGTGGGCAGGAATCATTCCCCTTTAGGTTGTTATCTGCTGACTCTCTGCTGTTAACTTCCTCGGGGTTGGATACCTGCTCTTTCTCTGTGTAGAAGGAATCTATAGTTTTTCTTGCCTTTTTGCTCATACTTAAAAAATCTTTTGGGATCTCTCCCTGGGGTAGGAAATTATTTATTTATTTCTTTACCAGATTCCTCCCAGACCAGATGGATGCAGCGGCTCCTGTGCCTGATCTAAGAGACAGCTCTGGGAGAGAGTTCCCCACCCCCTCCTTGGAAGTGCCTCACAGGTGACTAGCACTGCTGTGCTTTGAGGGGGCTGTGTACTAGTGGCTTCCCTGAGGTTTGAGACTGAACAGTAAAGGCGACACAAAGCCCAGTGTATGTGTCCCGGTGGGGCGTGGATGTCTGCAGCAGGTGACATGAAAGCCCCAGCGCTCAAACTGGAAGCGTCTGCCAAAAACCGTGGTCCCTAGTTCAAAGGTTCAGCTTCTCTGGGGCTTCCGGGGCTGAGTTCCACAGCCTGCAGCTGAGCCAGGCAGTGTGTGTTGCCTTGGGCTGTATCAGCCCACTTCTCAATCTCTTAACTAGTCACAGGTGAGAGCTATGGGCTACACCCACAGTGCCGAGATCTGCTGAGTCACCCCCAGGATCAGGGAAGATCTAATCTATCTTTGAATTTTTAAAGTGGTTTAGATTTCTCTTCTGAACTGCTGTATTATCAGCAGAGAAGAGCTAACAGCCTGTGACAGATTCCTTTATCTCAGTGGCTTCTCTGATCCCAGAGCCCTCCCCAGCGCGATCAGCACAGTATGCTAGCACCCGGCTATCTGTGCTGGCCTCTCTTCTTCCTCCCCTGGGAACTGACCTTTTCTGTTGAAACTCCAGATTCTCTTCAGCTGGTAAGTCGTGCTTCCAGTCCTTGTGGTATCTATCAGCCCAGCACTATTTCTGAGGCTGATTTATGTAATTGGTTGTGAGGGAGTAAGGACGTTCACAGAGTAGTGTGTATCTTCTCTGCCATCTTGGCTCTGCCTCCCCAGCCGAAGTAATTTTTAAGCAAAGTTTTATATCTCTAGATGTTTCCTTGCATAAAATAGAGAAAGAGATGATCAATGAAGTGAGAATGCAACTAAAAATAGCTAGAAAAAGTACAAAATTTAAAAACCCAATTAAATACCAAATTTAAAATTCTGAAACTAATATAGGAGATCAATAAAATTGAAAGTAAGAAAACCATAGAAGTAATTTTTAAAAAACAGAGTTGGTTTTATGAAAAAACTAACAAAATAGATAATTAAAAATTCAAATTGTTAGTATCAAAAATGAAAAGTGTGAACTTTTTACCAATGAAGAAAAAATTAGAGCCATAATTACAAGTATTTTGCCCCAACTGTATGCCAATAAATCTGATAAGCTAAATGAAATGAATAAATCTTTGAGAAAAAAATGGTGGGAATAATAGAACGTATGTATAGTTTAACATCTTATACTATGTACCAAAATAAGGTAAAATTATTATATGATTTAGACATAAAGAGTGATCCCATAAGCAGATTAGGAAACCATGGAATAGTTTACCTGACAGATCTATGAAGAAAAGAAGAATTTTTGACCAAAGAACAAATGTTAAACATTATAGGATATAAAATGTATAATTTTGATTATATTATTTTTTTTAAGTTTCTACAGAAGGAAAATAAATCCAGTTGAGATTTAAAGTAAAGCAGAAAACTGGGGATGTTTTTACACTATTAATTATAGAAATTCAAATTAAAATAAATCTGAGGCAATTCCTCACACTTATCAGATTGACTAATATGATACATAATGAAGATAAATGTTGGAGGATATGTGGGAAAATTGAGACATTAATCCAATGTTAATAGAGCTGTGAACTGATCAGCTCCTTCTGGAGAACAATTTGGAAATCCAAAGGAATTAAAACTATGCATACTTTTTGATTCTGTAATACTGCTAGGCTTGTATCACAGAGACTAAAAATAAAAAATAGCATAAAGGACCTATTTGTATAAAATATTCATAGCAACTATTTTAGTGGTGACAAAATATCAGAATTTAAGGTAATGTCAATTGAGGAATGGCAAGTGGTAGTATATGAATGTAATGGAATATTATCATGCTTCTAAGAAATAGTAAGCAGGATGCTCTCAAGAAAAAAAAAAAACAAAACTAGGAATGCTTAAATTAATGCAAAGTAAGGTAAGAAAAACTAGGAGAACATTGTAGATGGTAAAAAACAATATTGTCTAATAAGCAACTATGAAAGAATTAAGTATTCTCAGCAATACTATCATTCAAAAAATTCTGAAGGATTTATGATAAAAAAGCTATTCATCTTTAAAGAAAGAACTGATGGTTTCTACATACAGGTAAGAATAATTTTATTTATTTACTCTTCATTTTAAAATTATTAAATTTTATTTTTAGGTTACATATGTGCATGCATTTTAACATATTTCCATATGAGTCAGTTGGGAAAGAAAAATCCAAACAAAATAAAATATGAGAAAAGGAAAAAAAGAGAGGAAAAATAAAAGATTAAACTAGCATGCTTCAATACACATTCAGTCTCCATAGTTCTCTTTATGTATGCAGTTAGCATTTTCCAACAGAAGTTTATTGGAATTCTATGGGATGACTGAATTCCTAAGAAGAACAAAGTCTTTCATAGTTGATGAACACACAAACTAACTGTTGCTGTACACAATGCTTTCCTAATTCTGCTCGATTCTCTTAATATCATTTCATTAAAGTCTTTCCAAACTTTTCTGAAATCAGCCTGAACATCTTTTCTTAAAAATAATAATAATTGCATTACATTCATGTGCCATAAATATTCGGTATTCCTCAACTAGTAAACATACATTCATTTTTAAATGCCTGGCCAACATAAAATGAGCTGCTACAAATATTTTTGCCTATGCTATCTATCCTTTCTTCTCGTTTATCTCTTTGGGATACACACCTAGTAATGGCACCACTGGATGTAGTTGCACATGGTATAAACACAGTTTTGTAGCCTTTTGGACATAGTTTCAAGTTGCTTTCAAGAATGGTTGGACCAGTTCACAACTCCATCAGCAATGCATTGGTGACCAAATTTTCCACATTCATTCTGAAAGTTATTATTATATTTTCCTGTCATCTTAGTCAATTTGATTAGTGGAAGGTATTACTTCAGAGCTCTTCTAATTTCTCTAATCAATAGTTATTTAGAGCAATTTTTTTAGCTTTTTATTTTCAAAATATATGTATAGATAGTTGTCAACATTTATTCCTACAAAACATTATGTTCCAAAAATTTTATTCCTCCCTCTCTTGCAGCCCCTCTTCTACACACCAAGTAATCAAGCATATATTAACATGTGCAAACCTTCTATGCATACTTTCATAATTATCATGGTGGACAAAAAGAAATCAGAACAAAAAGGAAAAAAGTGATAAAGAAAACAAAAAGCAAGCAAACAATAACAAAAAATTGAAAATACTATGTTGTGATTCACATTTAGTCCCCACCATCCTCTCTCCAGGAGCACATGACTCTATTCTTCATAAAACCATTGGCACTGGAGGGAATCACCTCATTGTTGAAAAGAGCAAGTCCATTAGAATTGATCATCATATAATCTTTTTCCTTGTAAAAATGTTTCCTTGGTAGGTAGGTTCTAAAATATTTTATACTATCAACAGTTATTTTTAATGGAATTTCTCTTTGTATCCTGGATTTTGTTGGTAATATATAAAATGCTAATGATTTATATGGATTTATTTTGTATTCTGTAATTTTGCTAAAGTTGTGAATTATTTCTGGTAATTTTTTAATTGATTCTCTAAGATTATCTAAGAATACCATCTTATCATCTGCAAAAAATCATAATTTGGTTTCCTTTAATTTATTTTTCTTCTCTTATTGCCAAAGTTAACATTTCTAGTAAGATATTGAATAATAATCATGATAGTAGGCAGCCTTGTTTCACCCCAAATCTTATTGGGAATGGTTCTAGATAATCACCATTACATATGATGATTACTGATAGTTTCAAATAGATACTACTGATCATTTTAAGGGAAACTTTATTTATTCTATACTCTTTAGTGTTTTTAATAGGAATGGATGTTTGACTTTGTTAAATGGTTTTTCTTCATCTATTGAGATAATCACATGATTTCTGTTAGTTTGGTTATTGATATAGTCAATTATGCTAATAGTTTTCCTAATATTGAACATTCTACATTACTTATATAAATCTGCCTTGTTATAGTGTATTATCCTGAAAATATCTTGCTATATTTTTTGCTAATATTTTATTTTAAGATTTTTACATCAATATTCATTGGGGAAATTAGTCTATAATTTTCTTTCACTGTTTTGTCCATACATGGTTTAGGTATCAGCAAGCACCATGTGTGTTATAAAAGGAATTTGGTAGGACATCTTTCCTTATTTTCCCAAATATTTTTCATAGCATTGAAATTAATTTTTTTAAATATTTGGTAAAATTCACATGTAAATTCATCTGGCCCTGGAGATGTTTTTTTTAGGGAGTTGATTAATAGTTTGTTCAATTTCTTTTTCTAAAATTAGATTATTTATGTAATTTGTTTCCTCCTAATTTAGTCTGGGCAACCTATAGTTTTGTAAGTATTTATTTTACTTAGATTATCAGGCTTTTTGACATATGGTTGATCAAAATAACTCCTAATTATTGCTCTAATTTCCTCTTCATTTGGTGGAAAGTTTCCCCTTTTCATTTTTAATACTAACAATTTGATTTTCTTCTTTTCTTTTCTAATAAAATTAAACATTTATCTTTTTTTTTTCATAAAACCCACTTACAATCCAATAGTTTTCTTACTTTCAGTTTTAGTAATCTTTATTTTCAGCATTTTAAATTTGATATTTAATTTGGAGTTTTTAATTTGTTATTTTTCTAACTTTTTTAGTTGCATGTTCAATTTATTGATTTTCTCTTACTCTATTTTATGCATGTAAGCATCTATAGATATAAAATTTCCCCTAAGAACTGCTTTGGATGCATCCCATAAATTTTGATATGTTGTCTCATTATTGTTATTCTCTTAGATGAAATTATCAATTTTTATTTTTGGTTTGTTATTTCACCCCACTCATTCTTTAGGATTAGATTATTTAGTTTCCAATTAATATTTGGTCTGTTTCCCCAGACCCTTTAATATATGTAAGTTTTATTGGATCATGATCTGAAAAAGATATATTTACTATTTCTGTCTTTCTGTATTTGATTTTGTGGTTTGGATGAAAAATCCAAACCCAGAGAAGAAACAGATTATGTTTAAATACAGGTGAATGCATTCTCTTACTCTCTCTCAATTTTAAACTTAATTTTTCTTGAGAGTTTTTATTTCCATTTGGGTGGGATATCTATTTTTTCCCCAGAACTGACTTTGATGGAAATATTTTTCATAACTCCAAGTGGTTTCTTAATTGTGGAATGGAATAAGGTACCAGAATTCAAACATTTAAAAAAACTAGTGCAAATAAAATTGTTTTGAAAGTAACTGGGGGAAATATTAATTTAATTAAATTTAATTTTAAAAGACCTGGGAATTTGAGGTGACTAACTGACTGGGAAGGGGTTTAAACACGAAATAGAGGATTTCGTATTAAAAAAAATAATTATATGGTCCATTATGCCCATAATTTTCTTGATATTGAAACAGCCCTGCATTCCTGGTATAAATCCTACTTTCTTATTATGTTTTTTATAATGTTATAATGTATAAAATATTATATACTTTGTTATAATCCAGGTGACAAGGTATTGCAATCTCTGCTAATAATTTATTTAACATTTTTGCATCAATATTCATTAGGGAGATTGGTATATAATTTTCATACTCTATTTTGGCTCTTCCTGTTAGGTATCACTACCCAATTTGTGTCATAAATTGAATTTGTCAGGACTTTTTCTTTGCCCATTTCCTCAAATATTGTATGTAATATTGGGTTTAATTGTTGGTAGAACTGACTTCTAAATCTATCTGTTCCTCAAGATTTTTTTTTCCCTTAGGGAGTTCATTGATGGCTAGTTCAAGTTTCTTTTATAAAATGGGGTCATCTCAATATTTTATTTCCTCTTCCATTAATCCAGGAAATTTATATTTTTGTAAATATTCATTCATTTTAATTAGATTGTCAGATATTTGAACAAAATAGATACCTATTATTTATTTACTTTCTTTTTCATGGTTGAAAGTTGATCCTTTTTTAAATTTTTTGATACTGGTAATTTGATCTTCTTAGCTTTTTTCTAATTAAATTAATCAAAGATTTAACTATTTTGTGGTTGTTGATATTGCTTTATTAAACCAACTCAGACATTTTTTAGTTCTACAGACTTCTTTCAATTTTATTACTCACTCCTTTTATTTTTTTAAGAATTTTTATTTTTAATTTGGAGGTTTTATTTTGTTTTCAACTTTTAGTTCCATGCCCAATTCATTGATATCTTCTTTTTCTATTTTATTCATGTAAGCATGTAGAGATATAAAATTTCCTCTAAGAATTGCTTTGGCTGCATCTCATAAATTTGGGTATGTTGTCTCATTATTGTCACTCTCTTATATGAAATTATTGATTGTTAGACCCACTCATTCTATAAGATTAGATTGTTAAATTTCCAATTATTTTTAGCCTATCTTTCCATGGTTCTTTATGGCATATAATTTTAGTACATCACAATCTGAAAAAGATGCATTTATTATTTTTGCCTTTGATTGTGACATTTTTATGCCCTAATATATAGTCAATCTTTGTTTAGGGAAGTGCAGCTGAGGAAAAAAAAAAAAAAAAAAAAAAAAAAGGATATTGCTTTCTATCCCCATCCAGTTTTCTCCAGTCTATCTTATCTAAGTTTTCTAAAATTCTATTAAATTTATTAACTTCTTTCTTATTTACTTTGTGGTTAGATTTATTTAACTTAGAAAGGGGAAGATTGAGGTCCCCTACTAGTATAGTTTTGTTACCTATTTCTTCCTATAACTGATTTAGCTTCTCTAAAAATCTGGATGTCCTAAGTATACATTTTGATGAATACATGTTAGTATTAATATTACTTCATTGTATATGATTACTTTTAATAAGATGTAACTTTCTTACTTCAATTCAATTAGTTTTTTCTCTCACCTTGTCTGAGATTAAAATTGCTACCCTTTTTTTTTTGTTTGTTTCTGTTTTTTTTAATTTTGCTAAGGCATGATACATGCTGTTACAGTCTTTTACTCTCACTCTGTATGTATCTGTCTGTCTCAAATGTATTTCTTGGTTTTTGATCCCCTTTGTCATCTGCTTCTATGTTATGGGAGAGTTCATCTCATTCACATTTATAGGTATGATAAGCAATTGTATATTTTCTTACCTCCTATTTTCTCCCCCCTCTCTCTTTCCACTCTGTAGAAAATATTTTTGTTTCTGCCCACTCCCTTTCTCAAACTGTCCTTCATTTTATCACCCCTTTTCTTTTCTATCACCCTTTTCTCCTACTGTTTCTCTTCTCCTTTCTATCTGACCTCTTCATTTTCTTTTTACTTTCTCCTACTGTTTTCCTATAGGTGAAATTTCTATATTTGACCAAGTTTGTAAATTATTACTTCTTTGAGAAAAATCTCCTGAGATTAAACTTCAGACAATGCTCATGCCCCTTCCTTCTTTCCCTCTACTACAATACATCTTTTGTGCTTCTTCATGTGATCTAATTTATTCCATTTTACTTCCCCTTTTCCTTTTCTCCAAATAAAATCTTTTTGTTACCCTTTCATATCTTAAAAAAAATCACATCAAAATCAACTTAGACTTACACACTTTATTGATACCATTTCTAGATATTTCTATAAAAGACATAGTTCTCAAGAGTTAGGGATGTAGGGATATAACCAATTAATCATTAAATATTTTCCCCTTTTTGTTTACATTTTATGCTTTTATTGAGTCTTGTAATTGAAGATCAAATTTTCTATTTCATCCTGGTCTTTTTATTAAAAATGATTGAAGGCCCCATATTTTATTTCAGCTCCAGCTCCTCCCTTGAAAGATTATGTTCAATCTGTCTGGGTAGTTAATTCTTGGTTATAAAAGAAGGTCCTTTGCCCTTCAGAATATGATATTCTAGACCATCCAATCTGTCATTATAGAAGCTGTCTAATGCTGGGTAATCCTGACTGTGGTTCATCAATATTTGAATTGTTTCTTTGTAACAGCTTGTAGTATTCAAAAATACTTAAGGTTCTGGAATTGTACTACAGTATTTCTTGGAATTTTCCTTGTGGGATCTCTTTTAGAAGGTGATCGATTGATACTTTCCTCTCTGGTTCTAATATATGAGTCAGTTTTATTTGATGATTTCTTAAAAAAAATGATCAGGCCCTTTATTTTATTTTTTTTCTCCTCGATTGTGACTTTCAGGTAGTTCAATGACTTTTAAATTGTCTATCCTGGATCTATTTTCCAGGTGAGCTGTTTTCCCAATGAAATATATATATATTATTTTATTTTTTCCATTCTTTTTAGTTTGTTTGACTGAACTGTGTTCTTTCATAGTCATTAGCTATGGGTTTTTCTCAGTTAGCTTTTATATCTGCTTTTTCATTAGATTAATTATACTTTTAAAGGTATTTTCTTCAGTGTATTTTTTTTTCATTTGATCATTATTTTTTACTTCTTCCAACATATCTTGAGCTGGAAAATCGTTTCATTACATCTTTTCATAGAATCTGTCATTCTAGTATCTGTTCAGAGGCTTAGTTTCATGTTGTTTCTCAAAAAAAGTGGGTGATCTGAAGTAACTTCCTGATTTCACTTCAGCATCTTGCCTCTGTCCAGAGGATACTTAAAAAAACAAAACAAAACAAAAAAACACTTTATGTTAGGATCCTTACTGGGTGCTAAATTGGTACTTAACAATTCTCTAGCTCAGAGTTCACACCTTTAGTTCAATCTTTTAAAGGAGCTTGGCCATTGGTCTGTAAGGAGTTCCCACAAGCCCATTCTCTGTGAGGATATAAGGAGCCAGGTTTCAGGAAGGAGGGGTCATTAGAGATTCTACTGTGCTGCTGGCTTGGGACACTTGGACAAAAGCAGATTCACAAGTCTAAAGGAAAAGACTACTCATGGACTTCCAGGAGATTCACATCTAGGATTGACTTCTGGGAAATCCACAATCCCACGCTCTTGGAGGCAAAGTCTGATTCATTCCCATGTCTACCTTTGTGCTGGCTGGAGGCTTTGGATTCAGAGGGAGATAGAGACTGAAGTTGGCTTGAGACATTCTGACAAGAAAAGATTCAAGACTTTGAAGGACACAATACAGAACTAAAAGGAAGTCTGTCTCCAGAAGCTCCCCAAGAAATCCTGCTCCCAGAGAAGGATCAAAATTTAGAGACAACAAAACATAAGAACTTTATATTTTTCAGGGTTTTTTTTTTTTATTTTTTGGTAGTTTTTGTTTGTTGTTGTGTGTTTTCTTTCCAACATGACTAGTATGGAAATATATTTTGAATGATTTTATATATATATATATATATATATATATATATATATTATATATAATATACATATTATATATAACACCTATATCAAAGTGCTTACCATCTCAGAAATGTAAGAAAGGAGAAAGTTTGGAACTCAAAAAACGTTAATGAATATTAAAAATTATTTTTACCTGTAACTGGAAAAATGATTTAAAAGTAATTGTTCCCCCTAAATTAGATGTTATAGGATCAGAAAAATATGTATTGAATTAAAAGTTTAGGGATCTTCTGACTAACTTTTTTATGCTGGAAGTCACTTAGATAACTATTTCTAAGAAGTAAGAGTGAGACTAATAACTTCTTGCAACATTGCCTCATTTAAATCTGATTTATATGCAAGTCAAAAAACATCACCTATCACCATTTTAAACATTAATTGTTTCACTACTATATTGTTATTTTTGTCATTCATTATTTTATTCATTTGTTTTTATTTATTTATTTTTTTTTATTTTACTCTTACTTCAAAATCCTGTCATGATGGGCAAGTGATGAAGTGGCAAGTGTAGACAGATCAAGAGCCAATCACAACTCTGCACATAGGTGGCCTAAACCACTGGATTGAAGCAGCAATGAGACTTGACAGCCTTCCTGAATGAGCAGTCTTTTTAAAGGATTGTGCTGGTCACCTACTAGAATGAGGAAGATGTTAGAAAAGATGTCTTATAAATTGTCTGCTTGATCCACCCTAACCTGAGCTGCTTACCACAGCAGATGGAGATCCTACCATGTGATCCAGCAAAGATAATTCCATTCTTCTTTGGTACATCGAATTTTTGGACAATTATGCATAATATGAAATTGAGTAGACCTGATAAATGAACTGCTTTTGTTAAAAGAGAACTCAAAAGTTGTTGCATTCAAATAGAAGCTCTGTATTAAACAAGTATGACAAATAAAGGCCGGCTTTAAAAAGTCAGAGCTAAATACACATGTTCTGGAGGGGTTGCTGTGATAAGAAATACTGTGAAGCTGGTTTAGATTTCACACTTTAATTTAGTCAACAAGCTTGTATGCTTCCCAAAAAGAATAGATGACAGGATCTGACAATGTGATTGCTACTTGTAGGGAAGTGTCATACCACTATCATCAGTGTATATAATCCCACTATGACAAACCTTTATGAGATCAAAGAAAAACAATATTAGTAAGAACTAAAGATCATCATCTTCAATGTCCCAAATGAGAACAAGCTTGTAATTCTGCATGACATTAATGCCATAGTAGGCACAAACTGTCAAATATTTCAGGGAATGTTTAGGAGGAATGGAATCAGAAACTGTGAAAGCAACACTCAATTTCTACTGAAAACTTATGCATCTCATGATCTCATACCAATATTGTCTTATATTACCTATAACTGTTGGAAATAAAATTTCTGGATATACCCTTGCAGCAAACATTGTTATTTCACAGATTATGTCTTTGGAATGAGAGGAGACAGACAGGATGTGAAAATAATGAAGGTAATGTGTGTTAAAATTCTGGGTCAATCATATACTTACTTCTCTAAGAAAAAAAATAATTTAACAAATACAGGGCCTCAAAGCAAGACAATCCCAGTATACTTATTCTCAGCATATCAGAGTTCTTTTTGCTTAGGTTCTGATTTGGAGGGAAAGTTGAGCCCACATGATTGGCAGCAATGGAGAAGAAAAAGAGTGAGCAGCTTTCAAAGATCTGATGTACAGCACTGCATTTATTAATTTGCACCAGAACACTAAAAACATAAGAATGGCTTAATGAAAATAATGGGGAAATTCAGAAACTATTAAAAGAAAAACAAGTTCTCTGTAGGCTTTATCAGAAGGGCAATTCATCAATCTTTAAGAAGATAATATTTAACTCCATTAAAAATAAAGTGAATCTACAGTTTTGATTCCTCACTTGTCCAACATTTTTCATTATCAGTTCTCCAGGAAATATTATATGTCATATTCTTGGTGAAACCAACTTACCACTTTATGATGGCTATTGAAATTGCACTGAACAGCACAAATTTTATTAAACAGTTTAGCAAGGGGACAGTCTTCCCTGCCCTGACTCTGCCCCATGGACACATACATCCATAATATCAATAAATGAATTTTGTATCTGAGCACACTCATTTAAAAGTCACCTAATCTCAACTGGCTACTTGATAATTTCTTATTTTGTTCTTATTCTCTTAAATTTATCTTCCTGAGAGCTAGAGTGACTATGAATCCTTTTATATATTATTAAATCTTTGCTTTGCACTGTAATAAAAGTAGTAATATTGGTTAATTTATTTTAAATCAATAAAATTACAAAAAATTTTTCATTTATTGATTGCTTTAAGCTCTCAATCCAGATCTTTAACAATTAATTATTTTTTTCTCAAAATTACATATTCTTTCCAAATATATATATAAAGATTGTTTTAACATTCATTTCTGTAAGATTTTGTGTTCCAAATGTTTCCTCTCTTCCCCCTCCTAAGACAACAAGCAATTTGATAGAGGTTATACATGTACAATCTTTCTAAACATAAATAATTAATTATTTAATGAAATAAAGTTTCTTTTTTTGCTTTATTTAATATGCTTACCCTGCTACATTTAAAACAAATTTACACTTTTTTTCCCTAATTTTTTTGAGTTCTAGGTTCTTTTCCTTATCCCCATCCCCAATTAAGAAACCACTTGTAAAGTTATGCAAAACATTTCCATAATAGTCAAGTTGTGGGGAAAAAAAAAACAAAACATAGATCACCTTAATAAAAATAAAAAACCCTGAAGAAAAATTAGATAAAACAAGAGAAAGAAAGAGAGAACATTTCAGGGACAATTAGTTTCTTCTCTGGTGATGGATAGAATTTTTCATTATAAGTCCTTCAGAGTATTCATGGATGATTGTACTACTGAGAATAGAAGTCATTCACAGCCAGGAACATTGTCATTACTTTGTATACACTACATTTCACTTTGCATGATTTCATGGAGCACTTTCCAGATTTTTTTTTCTTCCTAAGAGCATCCTGCTTATAATTTCCAATAGAGCAATAATATTCCATTGTAAACACATGCCATATTTTATTGAGCCATTTCCCAATTGTTAGGCATCCCCTAAATTTTCAAATTTTTTGTCCTGAGAGGAGAACTTCTGTGAATATTTTTGTACATATAGGTCATTTTCCTTTTTTTCATGAATCCCTATTGGCATTCATGCCAAGTTATTAGGTCAAAGGATATGCATGAATTTATTACTTTGAACATAGATTATATTTTTTCATATTTATCAATTGGGGCATGGCTTTTATTTAATATTTTTTTATAAATTTGACTCAGTTCCCTCTTTGTTTGATAAATGAGGCCATATCAGTGAAACTTGCATATAAATTATTTTTATAATTATTATTGCAAACTGTTTTTCCCCCTATTTATTCTCTCCTTTCACCCTGTCTCTCCTCAAAAGTATTTTGGTTCTCACCACTCTCTCCTCCAATATGCCCTCTATTTTGTTACCCTCAACCCCTTCCTATCTCTTGTTCCGCTCTTATTTTCCTTCAGGCTAAAATAGAATTCTATACCTCTATTGAGTATGTATCGTATTTCCTCTTTGAGGCAATCCTGATTAGAGAAAGATTCATTTTCTTACCCTCTTTTCCCCCTTCCTCTTCACTATAAAAGCATTTTATTACCTCTTTTTTGGCAGATAATTTGCAGCATTCCACTTCCCCCTTTCCCTTTTTCCCAATATATTCCTCTCTCACCCCTTAATTTTATCATTTTTATTCATATTTATATTCAACTCACATCTATGCCTTCTATTTATATATTCTTCTTCTAACTGCCATGAAAACATTCTAATGAGTTTCAGGTATCATCCTCCCAAGTAGGAATGTAAACAGATAAATCTTATTATATTTCTTATAATATCACTTTCCTGATAACTTCCTTATGCTTTTCCAGACTCCTGTATTTGAAAATCAGATTTTTCATTCTTTTCTGGTCTTTTCATCATGAATGTTTAAAAATCTTCCATTTCATTAAATGGCCACATTTTCCTCTAAAGTTTTATACTCAGTTTTGCTAGATAGCTGTTTAATGATTGTAATTCTAGTTCCATTACTCTCTGGAATATCTTATTCCAAACCCTCTGGTACTTTAATGTAGAAGCTGCTAATTTTTTGTGTTTTCCTGACTCTGGTTCCATTATACTTGAATTGTTTCTTTCTGGATGCTTATAATATTTTCTTCTTGACCAGGGAATTCTAGAATTAGATTATATTATTCCTGGGAGTTTTAATTTTGAGATATCTTTCAGAAGGTACTTGGTGTGTTCTTTCAATTTCTATTTTACTCTCTTGTTCTAATATATCAAGATAATTTTCCTTGATAATTTCTGGAGAGAATTTGCAATATTTTTTGATTATGTCTTTCAGATAGATCAATAATTTTATTTTTTTCCTTGAAGCAATTGGAGTTAAGTGACTTGCCCAGGGTCACACAGCTAGGAAGTTTTAAGTGGCAGATCAGATTTGAACTCAGATCCTCCTGCACCCCCTAGCTGTCTAATTGATCAATAGTTTTTGTTTTGTTTTGTTTTTTTTTTTTTTTTTTTTTAATTCTCTCTCCTGGATCTATTTTCTAAGTCAGTTATTTTTCCAATGAGATGTTTTCACATTTTAATTTTTTTTAATTTTTTTTTGTTTTGATTTATTGTGTTTTGATTTCTCATAAAGTCATTAGCTTCCATGCACTCAATTGTTTTTTAAGGAACTTTTGTATCCCCTTTCCCAGTTAGCCAATTTTGCTTTCTAAACAATTCTTCTGCTTATTAGGTTTTTTGCATTTCCTTTTTATCACTCTCAATTCTTTACCTAATTTTTCCTCCCTTTCTCTTACTACAATATTAAAATTCCTTTTGAACTCTTCTGTGTTCTGAATTCAATTATTATTTTTTGGAGTCTTTGCATATAGGAACTTTGACTTTGTTATCATCTTCTGAGTATGTATTTTGATCCTCCTTGTCACCATAATAACTTTAAGTTGTCAAAATCTTTTCCTGTGGTCTCTTCATTTTCCTAATCTATTGCTTGGCTTTTAACACTTTTAACACTTTCCAGAGTGGAGATTGCTCTGTCCCAAGATTAAAGGGTTTTATCGAGCTGTTTTTAGAGATTCTTCTAGGAACCTTATCATAAGCACTCAATTCTATTCTGCCCTCAGGGTGTTAGAAGTGTCCCTTCCAATTGTAGCTATAAGATCTAGTGTGCTGAATCAACAGAATTCTACTTTGCATATGCTCAGGACCTAGGATTGGGTTCAGGGCTGTGCTGGCCAAGCCTGCACTGGGATTGCACAGGCCCTCTTTAATGACCTCTGAATACTTCCTGATGTCTAGGGGATGAGAGGTCCAAAAATTGCTAGCAGTATTGCTGATTCAGTGATTCCACCTTGCTGACCCTAGAGCTGGGCAAAGTGGGTCAGGTCTGGTAGTGGTCTTGGGTCAGGGCTGTGGTAGTGCAGCCTATGCTGGGATTACTCACTAAGCTCTCACTCTGATTCCACAGACCTTTTCTGTTGATCTTTCAAGATTTCTTTGGTGTCTCTGAGCTGAGAGTTCTTGAATCCACTAACACTGTCACTCACTGATTCAGAGGTCTTACTGGGACCAAACTGGATCTGCAGCAGGTGCAGCCTGCATTGAGAGTGCACACTAGATGCCTACCCTGGTGTGTTGCCTTCCTCTGGTGACCTATTTTTTTTTTTTGGTTGGAAAATATTCTAGTACATCTTTGGGGATGTTTTGTTGTAAAATGTGTTTATACTTATTATTTAAAGGAATTTGGAGCAGTTTGGGGGAGAGGTTTGATCATATTCTACCTAATAATAAATATTCTCATTTATCTATAATTATGCACACATTAAATTTTTGAAGATATAAAATTTGTAAAAAAAAAAATCAATAATTACCTCTCCCCCAAAACAGAAATAACAACAAAAAATATAGTACAGGTGAAGCTTAGAGAGATGCAGGATACTTGACTCAGTAAGAAAGCAGATGAAATTCAATTTTAAACTGTTAGTAGCAATTGATAGTGTTTCTATGTTGCTTTCAAGGTTATTTATGGGTCAAAGAGCTATGAAAATCTTAACTACTCAGTGATGTTAGAGCAACATTAATCAACTATAGTGGAAAAATGAGTTGAACACTCCTGTTGTGTTCTCAACAGACCATCATCAACCAGTGCTGAAATCCTTGAGCATATACCTCAGGTTGAAGCCATTTCTTTCCTAGCCAAATTTCCAACTGAAGAGCGGGTTTTGAATGCCATTAAGCTCTGCCAGTGCTAATTCCATTCTAGCTGAGATTTATGAGGCAGGGAGTCCACTGCTCATATGAAAACTGATTGAAATCTTCTTGATTACATAGAAAGAGAAAATTATCCTCCAGGTATTCAAGAATACCTCCATTGTCCATCTCTATGGAAAGAAAAGGAAACAGGTTGTTTTGTGACATCACAGATGGAAGCAAGAATTCCTTTTTTTAATCACTGCCAGCAAGATTCTTGTCAGAATTCTTTACCTGAAATCATCATCTACCTAAAACTTCAGTATGACTTTAAAAAGAGGTGAAGAATTGTCAATATGATAATTGCTCCCTGACAAGTCCAGGTGAAATATCAGGAGCAGAATAGATGCAATGTCCATCAATCTGAATAAGGTCTTTGAAACTGTCAGTCGTGAGGACTTATGGAAGACCATGGCAAAACTTTACAGCCAGGAGAAATTTGTCAGTATTATACATCATTCCATGATGGTATAATGAAATGGATTCTTGATAATGAGTGATGCTCTCACACTTTTCCAGTCACCAGTAGAGTAAAAACAGGATTTGTGTTTGCTCCTGTACTTTGTAGCATAATGTTTTCACCAATGTTGTCAGATGACTTCCACAAGGATGAAAATGGTATAGAGGTCAAATACCATGCTGATGGTTAAATTATTTAACTTGAAAAGACTTCAAGCCAAGGGTAAAGTGAAGAAATCAGTTTGACTTGTTATTTGCAAATTGTAAAATCATTGCTGCATCTGAGACTAAAATGTAGCAGAGTAACAATTAATTCTCTTGTACACATAGAGGATGATGCTGATGTATTCATTGTCAAAACTAGTTCTGTGTTTTAGAGACTCTAAAGCAAAGTGTGAGAGAGAAGAGGTATCAGGCTACTTATCAAACTGAAGATCTTCAGAGCCATTGCACTGTCTTTACTGCTCTGTGCTTATGAAATCTCAACAGCATACTGGTGCCATGCTTGAAAACTGAATAGCTTCCACTTGAATTGTCTTAGGAAGCTTCTGAAGATTACTTGGCAAGATAAGGTACCAGACAATGAGGTCCTTTCTCAAGCTGAACTGCCAAAAATTCAAACTGCCCTGTAAGGCCCATAATATTAATGAACTGACCATGGTGTTTAAAGACCACTTATTTGCCTAAAAAGCTATTTTAGAGAGAACTCGCACAATTTAAACACTGAAAAAGATGTTAAAGGATATTATACAAGGATACTTTCAAGGTCTCTCTAAAGAACCTTGGTATCGATTATTAGACATGGGAGACCCTGGCATAGGACCATTCAACATAGCTTAACTCTCATCAAAGAAGGCTTGTGCTCTCCAACAAAACTGAATTGCAGTAGCTCAAAAGAAATATGAAATTCACAAATTTAGAGACATTTCCATCTCAATCATACAGGCTATTTATGCCTCACCTGTTGTAGAGCCTACTAATTTTGTATTGGTCTGATAAGCCATAGACAAGCTCATTGTACATTGACCTTGCCACAGAAATGCCATTTTAGTTCTCTTTAAATATGAAGGACAACAATCTAAGAAGCAGAGTTGATTTTCTTATTTAAATTATAAGGTCTCACATTAATTATTATTGAACATTATTCATGAAAATTTACATAATATTTTGCATCTCCAGTGCTTATTTTCTAATACTTATTTTTGCCTATGTTTGTATTTTATTTCCCCACTTAACTTTAATAAGAGTTATAAATGTCTTGTTTGAGAGGGAATCAAGTTAGATAATTTTAAGGCCCTTTCCGAGTCTGTATTAAATATTTTTATTATACTTCATTTTTGTCTAAGAACCTATCACAAGAATCGATGCATAACTGTGTCTTGATAAATGCTTATTAAATTGAATTCAATTGTCAATCCTTCTGGGTATAACCCTCCTTTTCAAGATTGGACAAGCTGTTCCAAAGCTTTCCCAAAGAGAAATAGGCATTCTCAGGAGATAATTATTTTTCCATCTCTGGAAGTCTTCAAGAAAGAAAGTCTCTACTCAGTATGACTTGAAATTGGTGATCACTGATTTAAATTTGAGATTCTGTGATTGTCTTATAATGTATACATATATTACTTTGCAGATATTTTGTGATGGAGAAAAAAGGGCAGTTGATTCAGAGAAGAGTTTTAATGGATTATATCTAGCATACCTCACAATTCATTACTGACTAATTATCCATTTCCATTAGTTGTTTAAGTGCTAAAACTTCTAAGATTTTGTTAGGTTGGGTCATAATGGGTGTATGACTTCTTTGTTATGTTCCTTAGATCTGAAGACAATTGGCAAGATTCCTATTATTAGAGTCAGAAAAATAGAGCAGGTCAGCTTCTGGGTCAAAAGAGAAATATATTTGCTAGTAATAATCTTCTATGTGGTCTAGTAATTTTTCAGTTATATCAGACCCTTCATGAAATTTGGAGTTGTCTTGAAAAAGATACTGGAGTAAGTAGTGCCCAAATTATTTTATAGATGAGAAAACTGAGTCAAACAGAATTAAGTGACAGAGTCATAAAATTAGGAGGTGTCTGAAGTCAGATTTGAACTCATGAAAATAAATATTTTTCTGCCTCTAGGCCTGGGACTTTTGGCTATTCCCTCACCTAGGTGATAAACTTGGGCTTTCTACCATCTTTCCCCTACTGAGCTTCCTTGCATACCAGTAGTAACAACAAAAATAATAGGAATTATTTTATTTATATTTATAGGATATATCACTGTCCTATGACTATCCACAAAAGCAGGGGAGTAAGAGGTTATGATGAGACCTCTTAGAGACAGAGCACTGTGCCTTCACAATAGTTAAGGTTTTCTGAGGTGATTCTCTCTATGCATTTGTGTATGTGTTCTATTGTGTTTTGTTTAACTTCAGCTAAGATTTGTGTATTAGATTATTATCAAATTGCCAGGAGAAGCAGAAAACAGAGCAGGGATTGGCAATGATAAATTTCTTTTAAAAGGTCAATGGCAGCTACCTCCTTTGCAACACTTTCTAAGTCAGGAGTTACACAAAAAAATTTGTAGTCTCAGTCAAAGATCATGGGATTGTAAGAGGAAGGAATATCCTCAGAATACCCTGACTTGTCTGTAACATTAAAATGCAGATCTTGCTTTGATTGTTTCTCCTACAGTCATATATTTTCTCTTGATTTTGGTAGAATAGTAAAAGTAATTTATATTGAAAATATTGGTAACATTGCTATTTAAGGCTACTAATATGTTCCCCTGTGCCCCAACATCGCTAGTGTATGCCCAACTACACTTTCTCTCTCTCTTTAGATCAGCTGTTAGGCTAATGGTCTAGCATCTAGCAGTATCTGTGGCTCCTCCAAAATGTGTTTCCTGGCTACTTATCTTGAATTGGTGCTCATAACTCAAAGGAGACTTCATGGCTAATAGACAAAGTAAGTGTTCAGCTATTCTACATTTTTGGTCTCTATGTGAAAATATGTTCATAACTACCAGTAGGCTTTCAAATACTAGAGAGTACAGAGCAATTTGTCAAAACTGCTAATTATCAAGAGCTTACAAGATATAGAATAGATCTAAATTCCCTGACTTACCCCTTTTTTCCCATTGTGGCAGCCCCAGCAGTAGCATTTATCAAGAACACTACATTTATTCAAATGGAAATTCAATTTCCTACATTTGTAACTCCCCTCGCCCTTTACAAATGCGTCTAAGTGAAGTGAATGAGCCATCCTGCAGTTTATTAATAGTTCTCACAAAGATGTGTTTATTTCCAAGAGTTCCTTTTAGAGCCTAAGGCCTTAGTCCCTGAAACCTTATTGAAATCAAGCTCATATTTAATCCAAGAATATGGAGGGCTGATTCTCCCATGCTGGCAAAAGGGTTGAACAATAATGGCTCTCACATTTCCATAGTTCTTTAGAGTTTACAAAGCACTTTTCTCATAGTGTCTCTAATGTAGGGGGTATACATGTTATTATCCCCATTTTTGCAGACAAGAAATGAAGTCTCAAGGAGGTGAACAGATTTGTTCAAATCACATAATTTAATGTATAACAAAACTTCCAGTCCCATGTTTTTTACATTATACCACACTGCCCATTATATCAGTTATATAAAATAAACTGCTGTATTTGAAAAGAACTTGTCTTCTGTTATCTACACAGTAACTTAGATATTTAAATGAATCTTGTCCCCAGATATATCATCAAAACCAGAAAAACCTAGGATCCAAAGTCATGATTTTCTCACAGTATTAAGTACAAAAAGAGGTTGCATAGGATTATATCTGCCTCATTTTTAAATTTATTTAAATTGTGTGATGTCACTAACAACTATAGAAGTTTCTGTACATATAGACACATGATATACCTAGATATGTAACATATAGTGTGATTTATAGTGACATATAGAGTGATTTCAGTAGAAATGAAGAAATTATGAAATACAGTACATTATGTGCATTGCATACATATATACAGAAATATACATATGAAAGACACATCTGTTTAAAAAGGTATATGCATGTGCATATATCTTTACGTATATATGCATATGGGTATATATTTAATTTTTTCCAAGAATCCTAGTGGCCTGAAATACTATCATTCAAATTTTATAAATTTAGATTAAATATATTTCTTGACAATTGTATGAGCACAGATCAATCTTATAATTATGTTTTTTCTTTGATTATTATTAATTATAAAAACCTGCATTTGTAGAACATTTATGGTTTATAAAGCCCTTTCACATATATAAACATTTAATCCTCACAAAAACCCTGTGAAGTAGGGGCTATTTTTATTTGGATTTTACAAATGAAGAAACTGATGTGGAAAGAGGTTAAGTTACTTGCCTAGGTCACACAGCTGCTAAATTTAGGAGGCAGGATTCAAAATTCAAAGTTCCTAAATTGTAGAATCTAAGTCTAGCATGCTTTGTACTATACTACCTAGGTCTCTACACTTTCTCTAAAATTTATTGTTTTAGAGGGTTGGGCCACTGACAGGTTCATTGACATCTCCAGAATCAGAAAAAAACAGCATGTTTTATTAGGCAAGAATTAAACTCAAATCTTACTGGTTCTAAAAAAGTTCTCTATAGATATTACCATGCTTTCTATTTAAAGTACTACGTAAGTGAGGATAGTTATTGCCATTAAAATCAATTTTTTTTGTCAAATTGACTGGTTGAAATATTGCTTTAACAACTGAGAAAAATGTTTGCATTATGAAAACAAAGATCAGAGCCATAATCAGAAGTTTTGGCACTTAGGTCAAGAAATATGAAACACTCTCAAATCAGCTTTTAAAGACATTCAGTTGAATTAAAATAGTGGGAGAGAGATCTTGGGATTCTGTCTCATTAGGGGAGATGAAAACACCAGTACATTGCCTTTTATGGTCTGAGACCATGGAGTGCTACTGCAATGCAGACCCCCATTGACAACAAGAAGGAGAGATACAGTGCAACAGATCCAGACCATAAAGTACCTGAGATATGACTTCTTACCTGAGATATGACTATTATGGGGTAGGAGGAGAGTCAGCTTTCTATTTTAACTAATTATTCTTGTTAATTAGGTGTCAAGTTCAATTGTTCCCATGTTGTTGAAGCTGTACAAGTGCTGTCAGCACCCTGGAAGTTTCTATGCCCTGGGGCAAAGCCCTAGTTGACCTGCCCTAGTTAGAGTTCTGGCAGAGATAGACAAAGCCCTTGATTCTCAGTAAAGTTGCAGTTCCAACCTTGGAGCTGCAGTGAATTCTCCAGTGGGAGGGTTGGGGTAGATGCTTCAGTTAATAGCTGCAGTGCAGATGCTGTAGTCAGGGTTCAGTAGAGTATAATTTATAATGCAGAACACAGCAAAAACAATCGGAGACAGAACAGCTCTCACCAGCCTGCTCTGTGTGACACAGGAACATGTGGAGGGATGGAGTGTTCATAATTATGAATTGGCTGCCCTATTACCATAACTACATTATTCATACTTTCAAATGTAAATGTTCTTTTTCCATTGAATGCCCTATCTTTTTTTGCATTTTTAACAATCATAATTACACTTGCATTTTTTTAAAACCCCAAACAAGCCCTTAGTATTAAGTAGGAGAGGAAACTCATCATTACGCCTTTTTAAATGTGAAATACTGTTTTAGTCACATAAAATAAATTCAGTGAAAAGAATAATACTTTTTCAGATGAATTCAGATAGGGCAAAAAATCAGACTGATCACTAATTTGCCCTTCACTTATACAATAGGAATAGAACAATGGCTTGCTTTTCTAATGAAAATATGCAAAATTAGAGAGAGGGTAGATGGTGGTAGTACAAGGGAGATTTAAGAGTTTAGTCTAAGCTCTGCCACTTGTTGGATATGTGACTTTCTTTTTTTAAGCCTGTTTCTTCATCTGAGAAATATGGGAGTTTTTACTAGAGCTTCTTTTTCTTGCAGCATTAACATTCTGCCATTTGGTGGTTTATGGCTTGGGGGGCTAGGTAATACGTTCCTGAAATGTCATTTCTCCTTCTAGGTTTAAAAGTCAGAATAAAGTTCCCTAGGTTAGACCAATAAGTTAAATTTTTCCAAAAGTCTGATGGAAATTCTAATTTACTGGTCTTGAGTTTCACATAAAAGTCAAACCAAGTTTCTCTCCCCCAACTCTGAACTATGGCTTTTAAACATTAACAAGAAAAATCAAGAGATTAAATGCACTAACAGAGCAAATATTTGTACTGAAATTCCTTTCAGCTTAAAGATATTTATTAGGCAAGAAATTGATCTGACAATTTAGTAACTAGCAATATTTATTCCTAGGTCAAGTACCACAAATTCCAACCAAGGCAAGAGACATAAAGTATGCCCTAAGTTATAATGTAATAATCTCAGAGCAGAAATTCACTTCAGCCCAATGACTTCCTATTTTACCTAATTTTTCCTTGCAAACTTATGGGCCATTGTCTATTATTTTTATGCTTCTGAAGAACTTTAAATAATCTCATTAGTCTCAGTTCTTTTCATAAATCGGCATAATAATGGCTTAATTTGATGATGTTAGCAGATAGATCAGGGAGAGATGGAAGAATACAGAGAGAGCACTGAGGAAAATTTTCTGAAGGAAGAAAATGTACTAAACTGGAGTATCAGAAAATTAATCACCTATTAAACATCTACTATATACAGGACATATATATGCACCAGAGAGAGAAAATGGAAAAATCTTCTTTTTCTTCAAAGTCTAATGGAAGAAAAAAAATACAAGTTGATATATAATAGTTACATGGCTAGACAGATAGATAGACAGATTGATAGATAGTCAGCTAGATAGAAATACATGATAGATATATGGTGACAGAGAGATAGAGAGAAAGATGAATAGACATGATAGTTTAATAAATGAGACAAAGATAGATGAATGAAGAGATACATAAATAGACAAATAGAAAGAGAGAAAATTGTTTATAGATACTGGCTGATAAGAGTTAGAAGGATATATAGATGTGCATACAGAATATATACCAAATAAACAAAAGCTTTTTTTGCACTGGAGTGCACTAACAGATGGAGAATGAGGGTAGGTTATGAAAAGACTTTGGGTAAAATGTGATATTTATTTAGATCCTGGAAAGAATAATAGGTGGAGGTGTAAATAAAGTATATTTGATATTTGCATATGTTAATACAATGCAAAAGAACAGAGATGACTGATGGAAATACCTGGGAAGTCAAGTAGTGGAGAACTGTGTTAAAATCTCAAGAATTTACCTTGATTCTTTTTTATTCACTGTCAATGGACTCTACTCTTCTTACTCATCCTGGAATAAATACCCAACAATATGCAATCTTCTATTCACTTTTATTCCCACCATTTATATGATGGCAAAACACACATTTTCAAATAATAAATTCTATTTTCCAATCCTAGCTTTCTGATGTATTACTCCAATCCAATTCAATCTAACCACTTTCAACATTGCATTGTAGTTCTGCCACTATTTCATTATGGCTTCTGGGATATCTGCCACATATTAACATCTCATTTGAAAACAAAAACAGTCTTCACCCAATGAAGAACTATTTCAAACTGCATTCTCTATTATTCTCTACTTAAAAATCTCTAAAATTCTTGTACTGTTACTGATCATACCTCAACACATTCAAACTTCTCATCACTTATTAGTTTACTACTAGATGGAATTAGATAAAGTTATAAAACTATACTAATTAGATGAAGCCTAATTAATGATTAGTGATAGGTCATATCAACTGAATATTCAATTTAGCCTGATGATCCTACTAGTCCTGCATTATTGTTTCCCAATCACCACAGTGGCTTTCTCCCTAAACTTTCTCCTTTCTCCCTAAACCCCCTACACCAAAGTTTACTTCTTTGCTGAGAACATCACTTCAAACTTCATTATTTTTAAAAAAAAATTCCCAAGTGAACCCTTTTCTTCCCTCCATTTCATCAGACATGATCCAGACACTAACTCAGTCTTTGACATTGAGGAGGTTCTACTATCTACTAATATCAACCTATCTAAATATGTGCTTAATCCCATAATCTTCCATCTTCTCAGGCATTATCCTCATTCTCTCTTAAATCTTTAATTTATCCCTATCATATTGTTTCCTTCTCTCCCTAGATAAAAATGGTCACATTTCTTCCATTGATAAAATTAATTTTAAAATATTTTAGATACTACAGTGCTTACCAGCAATAATGCCCTACCTTTCAGAAGCCTCTTCTCAATTAAATTATTTTCAAAAGTTATACATTATTTAGGTCTCCACTTCTCCTTTCATTATATCCTCAATCTAATCTGGCTTCTGACCTCAACAGTCAAATGGAACTTCTCTTTATAGTCACTAATAAACTCTTAATACATGTCCTTTTTTTTCAATCATTCTCTTCCTTCACTCCTCTACATCATTTGACATTATTGGCCAATTCCTTTTCCTGGATAACTACTTTCTAGGCTGTATTATAATAACCACCACTAAACTACAACAGTCACAATCACCATCAACACCACTACAAGCAAATATTACAATTAAAAACATGGAGGAAGGGGTAATGAAATGAAAAGAAATGACATTGTTAGAAGACTTGGCTTATAATTGTTATCATGGATTAACATGGAAAAATAATTTATTTCTTTTTTATTTATAAAGCATATGCATGGGTAATTGTTCAACATTGACCCTTACAAATCCTTCTGCTCCAAATTTTCCTTCCTTCCTCCCACCCACTCCCCTAGCTGGTAGGTAGTCCAATGCATGTCAAATATGTTAAAATACATATTAAATCATATATATATATATATATGTGTATATATATGTATATATATATACACATATATACATATTTCTACATTTATCTTGCTGCACAAGAAAATCAGGTCAAGGAGGAAGAAAAAAAACTGAGAAAGAAAACAAAATGCAAGCAAACAACAATAGAGTGAGAATGCCATGTTGTGACCCACACTCAGTCTCCCAGTCCTCTCTCTGCATGGCTCTTTTAATCATAAGATCATCAGTATTGGCCTCAGTCATTTCGTTGCTGGAAAGAGTCACTTCCATCAGTATTAGCCATGATATAATCTTGTTGCTGTGTACAATGTTCTCTTGGATCTACTCAATTCACTTACCATCACTTCATGTAAGTTTCTCTAAGCATTTCTGAAATCATCCTGCTGATCATTTCTTACAAAACAACAGTATTCCATAACACTCATATACCATAACTTATTCAGCCATTCTCCAAATTATGGGCATCCACTCCATTTCCAGTTTCTAGCTACTACAAAAAAGACTGCCACAAACATTTTTTCACATGTGGGTTCCTTTCCCTCCTTTAGGATATAATCTTTGGGATATAATCTCAGTAGAAACACTGCTGGATCAAAGGGTATGCACAGTTTAATAACTTTTTGAGCATACTTCCAAATTATTCTCCAGAATGGTGGGAACAATTTATAGTTCCACCAACAGTGTATCAGTGTCCCTGTTTTCCCACATCCCCTCCAACATTGGTCATTATAATTTCCTGTCCTCTTTGCCAATCTGACAGGGATGTAGTGGTATCTCAGAGTTATTTTAATTTTCATTTCTCTGATCAATAGTGGTTTGGAGCACCTTTTCATATGATTAGAAATAGTTTTAATTTCTTCATCTGAAAATTGTTCATTTCCTTTGACCATTTATCAGTTGGAGAATGGCTTGAACTATTATAAATTTGAGTCAATTCTCTATATACTTTAGAAATGAAGCCTTTAATAATTTAATTTCTTAAAAGACTCAACTTCTATCTATAAAGATAGTAAAATTTGCACCTTATGGTACTTAACACAGTTCCTAGTACATGCTAGATGCAAATTAAATTTTTGTTGACCATCTGTCTTAAATTGTTGATAGTAAGAAAGAACTTTGATAAGCTTTTAGTATTATAGAAATGATATTTTATCTCTTTACTTCTAATATCCATTCATTGCCTATTTGTTTTACGATTTCTCTTTTACTAAAAAGAGTATAAACTTCCTAAGTTAATAAAAATTAGCTGGATCTAACCGAATGACTGTCAAAATCTGTACATCAGATATTTTGAATCTTAAAGACTTGAACCATGTAATTTAGAAGATGGGAAAAACACTACAATCTCTTAGTTATGATAATGCAGTTTATATTTAGATTCCAGTTTGAAAAATCTAGACTTAAAAAGAGATGATCTGGAACATGTGAAGATAAAGGAATTCAAACTGGGGAAAGAACTTCCAGAGAAAAGTTGTTGTTGTTGTTGTTGTTATTATTATTATTATTATTATTATTATTATTATCATTTTTTTTTACAAAGAAATTAGTTTGTTCAGCCTAGTGAAAAATAGACTTATAGGGATGTGAGAAAGATTTTTCTTACTTGGTAGTGAAACTAATGGTTCTGGAGTCTGAAGAACTCATTTTGAATTCCAGCTATGCTACACTTACTTGTGTGAATCACAGAAAATTTCTGCTTCTCAGTTTCCTCCTTGTGAAAAGAGGGTATAATAATATATAATATAAATAATAATAATATAAAAGAGATTATAGTCTCTTAAATACCTTTGAATACCAAAGTATTCTTACTTACTTAATATACTTAAATACCAAGTCCTAGATATTTGAAAAATAATGGGTTAAGTTGTTCATTTTTACATAAGGAAAATGAGGGGAAGGGAACAAATATTTTTAAAAGAACCAAGCACTGTGTACCAAGCATGTACCAAGCACTATGCAAAGTGATATAAAAATATTTTGTCATATGGTCTTCATAAGAATCTTAGGTGATAGGTATTATTATTACCCCTATTTTATAATAGAGAAAAAAGGCCCAAAGTTTTTAGTATTTACCCAGTGCTACAAGTCAGGCTAATTTTTGCCTGAGTTGAAATGAAATGACATGACTGATTCAGGTGATGAATTGACATGACTGATTCAGGTGATATTTCTACTATACTATTGTCATATGACATCTCAGACATCAAAATAAGGAGAAATGGGAAAAAAATTACAAAGAAAATGTCATTTATTGTAAAAACAACAACAAAAAAACAAACAAACAAAAAATAAACAAAAACCACTTCTGAAAGTTGGAATTATTTAAGACTTAGTTAAGTTTTTCAATGTAGGCCTTTAAGTGGAAGTGACTGAATGAGTACTTTCCCAGATGCTTTAGGTGAGATTCTTGCTTAGGATTCATAAGTGACAAGAAGCATTTGGGATTCTTTGCAAAACAAAAATATAATGCTGATATCTAATTATTTTTGTATTTATAGAGGGCAATTATTCACATATCAGCATTTATGAAGAAATGTATGAATACATAAAAATATACATAAGTACATGATCTGTGCTGTAGTAGAATCACAAGGTTGAAGGGAGAAAAATTTGGTTTTCAGTACTATCTCTGACTCATATTGCATGATTCTGATCAAGGCATTCAACCACTGAGTCCCATTCAGTCCTAAATTGAAGACATTGCCAGTCCGCATTGGTAAAGGAAAAAAAATCTACATGTTGAATTTTCTATAGTGATAAAAATCATAAATCAAGAGAATTTCCACTCCTCTCCTAACTCCTAATGCTACCCTTCCCCCTTATGTGCCACCACTTCCCTGCAATTCAAATTAAAAAAAAAATTGAGCCTAATGACAGAAAGTTCTCTCCTAGCTAAATTCAGAAGGCTCATTGCTAAGTTGACTGCAGCATTTTTTTTCACCTGCAGCAACTTCCAAAGAACATATAGTAAGCGACAAAAGAATCATAACCTATTTCAGTAAAAGACCATTTATACCAATGAAATTTCCTTGGAAATTTTCTCTTTTTTTCCTCTATTCCTATTTCCTCTTTTTCTTCTCTCCTATCTTCTGAGTGTGTGTGTGTGTGTGTGTGTGTGTGTGTGTGTGTGTGTGTGTGTGTGTGCATGTGTCCCTGTGCAATAAGTTGTTGCTAAGAGATTCTGTTGAGATTTTTTATGAACTGCAAGGAAAATAATGGAAATTATAAATGTTACTTGCCTTACATGAGGCATTAGGTTCATTTTAAAGGGACGTTTAAAGTGATGAAGTTGTGAAATGTTCTATTCCTTTATATTTTTCTTTGCCAACTACAGTACAATAAAACAAGATAGTTTCCAATTAAAAAAGAAGAAAAGTTGAACAAAAGAGACAGCCTAGATGATAAGTTATAATGGCACTAATTTTTTGTTTCCAAAATTTAAACAAATGAAGAAATGTCTTTTTCTTTCCTTTTTAATATGCTAATTTTGCTTCATAACTGAAGATTGGCAAATAAGACTTCCTAGAGGGCCAGAAACAAAAGGTAACTCTTTATATTTTCTAAGTTGCCAAAAACTTGAGAATTAATCTATTTCCCTAAGTTCAATTTTATATTTCATACTTCAATTTTCATCTCAAAAAAGTTTCTAAAACTCAAAAATATGAACATGTGGTAACTATTGCTTGTTCTTTCTTTTATTTGGTGACCTATCAAATAACATAGTAATACAAAAAAAAAAAAAGGCAAGGTGAAAGAATGACTGCACTATTTAGGAAATTACCAAGAATACTTTATTGAATTTTAGGTATTCCCATTGAGAGGATTTTCATAATATTTTTCATTTAGCTTTTAATTTGTGGTAATAAAAGTTATGAGAAAAACAATGGCTAATGTATCCAGCTAGCATTTTCAATTCTGTTTGAAAACTACCCCCCCCATCCCACAATACAGCCATTTTCCAGGTTGTAAAAAGATGGATGGTCCCTGGGGTTGGTTTGTCATGAAAGGTAAGATCAAACCAATAGAAAAATACAATGAGCTTGTGCAATGGGCCAGTTCAGCCAAGCAGTGATAGAAACAATGGCAGTGTTTCCAAAGGCATCTGACAGACTTCATTTGTCTCCTGCCTTGGCCGGCCTGTGCTATCACATGTCATCCTTCCCATCATCCTTCTGCCATGCTATCACTGCTCTTACAGGTGCTGCCCATGGAGGACATCCCAGAGGCATGGGTGCCTACGAGGGATTTTCCAAATAAATTTGACTTTTCAGGGATTCTGTAAGTCAAGTCCTGTGGAAGGCTTCTCTCTGACTCTCTCCGCCAAAGAGCTGTCACTTTCTTGGAAAGTTAAATTTGTCACAAGGAAAGAAAATTTCGCCATAGTCTGTTTAAATAAGTTAGGGAGCAGAATCTTTTCCCAGGTGCTTTCTCCCCAGCAAGCAAATGTATCAATCATTTTATTCTCTGAAATAACAATTTATTATCCATGCAGGAGGCCTTAGATTCAATCTGCACAGTGTTCTGAGCGTCATGTCAAATACGAAAATCTGTCATCAGTCTTTATCAAGGAAATCATTGTGCTCTTGTCATCAGTTTTTATTAATAAGACTATTTATTACCTCTATAATTATTTATGACAAGTAGGCTTCCATTGGCATAATGAATAAATATTGATAAATTGCTTGGTTAATAAACTGGCACTGTCAACTTCGCTTTGAAAATGTGGAAATGAGGGTGGCATTATTACAAAGAATTGTGAAATGTTTATCTCCTATTGAAAAGATTATATTTGCCCAACAGGAACTCCATGAAAAGAAAGTGAGGAATCTAATTTGTAAAAGGACAAAGATGCTGCATGGAAGATTGGAAAGCTAATATTAAACTATAAGGAAAAAAGGTATAATTTTCAGGCATTTTATCTAGACGTCAAAATGAACTAAATGAGTTGGCCTCTATATCAGTAACTTTAATGACATTTTAAAAACCGAAAAATGAATTTTCTAAAGTATATTTTTTAAAAGATACCTTTTGGGCAAGAGCAAATTCTAATCTGGGATTTTAAAATATGTCTATCTCCCTTTCCTTCCACCCTCCATTTTTAACAATATCCCCAAAATAAGTTTGAATGAGAGTATAAAATTATAAAGTTGTAAAGTACACAGTGTGTACTTGAAGCAGGTCTTTTCTGTTATTGATTATTTAAAGAAAACTGAAGCCCAAATTAGTGTTTAACAATTAATTAGCCAGTACTTCTATCAAAATAAAAGTCCAATTGCATAATGGAGGGTGGGCTTACAGATCAAGTCACAGAAAAATTTAGTTATAGAAAACTGATAGGATCTGGACATGTTAGATAAAGGCAATTTTAATTAGGATTTGTTGACAAATCAGGCTCAGTATACTCAATTATTTATGGTTGGTTTATCCAGTTATTAAGGAAGGGAACTTACTACTTTGGATCTTTGAAAGATCTAGGATTACAATCACTTTATCCTCTTTTCACTGAGGTGGTCCATGACCTAAATTAGTCCCATGTTATACACTGCTTGCCCATTTCTCCTCATAAATGCTTCACAGAAAAATTCAAAAAACCACTGAGATGGAGTTTGAATGGGAAAAGCCTTTTCTTTTAATTTTTCCCTATCTCATTTGTAGATATAAGTACCTTTGACACCCCTCTTATTTTGGATCAAAGATAAGCAGATTTATATAGAAAAAGAACAAATAACAAATAAATAAATTTTACAAAAGAAGAAAAAGAGCAAACAATTTGGAATTAAAATATGTGGGTTTGTATCTTGGCTCTGACATTTTCGAATCCATCTGAAACACTGAGCAAAAGTGAGTTCATCTCTCTCAGGTTCAGGTTCCATATTTGTAAAACAGAGGGGATTGATTACATAATTCAGTTACAAAAGTATTGCTTCATGGCATGATATGTAGCACTATACTAGGGAAGTGAATATAAGAAGAAAAAATGAGACTTTTGTCCTCAGAAAGTATTCATTCTATAAGAATATGAGTGGGCAGAAATTGAGGAAATATAGATAGATAGATAGATAGATGTGTGTATATCAAAAGAAATAATTTAGCATATAAATGCATATTAACATGCATTTATATGTATGTATATACATGCATATTACATAAATATGCATGTCAGTTTATCTCTAAATAAATTATATTTATGCCTTTATTAACCCTCTTGCGTATTTATCTCTCTATTCATCTAACACATTGTGGCTTGAATGGAAATTAGTAATTAAAGGACTTTTAAGAAATTTCTTATAGATGGTAGGAAATGAAATAATATATCAAGGGTGCTGGGGTTCCAAAAGATGGAAGTGAAAAAGTAGAATAGTTCAGACCTACTATGGAGCAGGCACCTTTCTAAGCATTTTGCAATTATTATCTAATTTGATTGTCCTAACTAACAATCCTGGAGAAAGATGTTATTGTTTTCTCCATTTCTTATTGAGGAAACTGAGGCAAATTGGTTATGAATTTTGCAGAATCATTACAAAAGTCAATGTATAAGATTAGATACAAATTTATATCTTCATGACTCTAAGGCCAGCACTTTATGCACCTGGCCACTTAAGTTGCCTCTGGGCATAAATGAAAGATTTTGCAAAGTTATGAAGGTGGAAGCTGAAATCAATCAGACAACTAAGAAGTATTTATTAACCACTTGTACAAGAAATTGCATTAGATGTTTTGACTTCAAATACAGTGAATTGAAACAATCCCTACACCTCAGGAGCCTATATTCAGATGGAGACGAAAACAGGAGGATGTTTAAGTACAGAATAGACATAGAGAAAATATATAATAGATAAATACCAGATCAGTAGCATTTGAGCTGATCAGAAAAGCAAAACAAAACAAAACAAAACAAAACAAAACAAAAAACACTTGAACTGAAGGTGGTATTGGAAATATATCTTAAGGGAAGAAAATTATTCTATTAGACAGACATGAGAAAGTAATACTTTCAAAAATAGGGAATAGCCAGTGCAAAGCATGGAAATGGGAAGTAGTTGCCTAGATCACAGAGTGAATGAGGAAGCACAATATATGAATAAAGATGGAAAACTAGTTTGTGTGCAGGTTGATGAGGATTTTAAAGCTAACTAAAGGAGTTTACATCCTGCCAGAAATATAAAATCCCTGATTATCTTTGAATAGAGGAATGGCATAGTCTTATCTTAACTTTGACAGAATTTTAGAGAATGGCTTAGAGTTAGAAGAGACATGAGGAATGGGGTTCCAATTAGGTCTGGAACTAAGATAATAGATTTATGAATAGAATAAAAGTGTTCTATTGAGAGGTGTTATAGAGTTAGAAATAATAAGTTACTAATTTTATATATTGTATGAAGGAGGACACGTAGTCCCATACAATTTAGCTTCTTAAATTTTGAGTTGCAACCACATGTGTAGCGAGGGGGACCTCAAAATTATTTATCATCAGCAAATGTTTCATTTATATATCTATTTTTATAAGCCTATATACCCTGGCTCCTGCAAAAATTTCTTGGACAAAAAGGAGTGGCTAATGGAAAAAGTTTAAGAAGCCCTATTATATAACATAAAATTCCCAAAAATCTAGGAGACTGGAAGACTAGTGGTGCCTGGAAAAAATGTTCTCTAGTTTGGTGGAGTTTGAGAGATGGGCATATTTTAATGAGAAGATAATTAGTCTTATGTGATACATGTTAAGTTTGGGATCGCTAAAATATCCAAGTTGAACTATCTAATGAGCAAACAGAGATATGAAACTCAAGCTAGATACATTGAATAAAGAAAGGTGGTGTCAAGGGCAAAGAGCTGAAAATTGAAAACTGAACCCATGTTATAAAAGGAGAGGGAGGGGAAAAAGAGGGAAGAAGAGATCGAGACACAGCAATGAGAGGAAAGAAAGAGACAGATAAAGACAAAGAGAGTGACAGAGAGAGAGAGAGAGAGGGAGAAAGAGAGAGAGAGAGAGAGAGAGAGAGAGAGAGAGAGACAGACAGACAGACAGACAGACAGACAGACAAAGAGTAGGAAGAGATTTAAGAGGGTATATTGCTGTGAAAGTTCAGGAAGACAAAACTCTATACCATGGAGGAGAAGGTTATCAACAATGTTTAATTCTGCAGCTAGGCTAAGAAGAATGAGTATTGAAAAAAAGACCAACAGATGTGGCAATTAAGAGATCATTTGCAACTTCAGAGAGCAGTTTCAGTTGACTGATGGGGTCAGCAGTAAGATTACAAAAGGGTTGAGTGAATGAGGAAAGAGGAAATGAAGGTAATGAGTATAGATACTGTTTTTCCAAAAAATTGTCTATGGCATGACAGAACAATATAGGATGATATTTGTGGAAGAGAGAATTGTAGAATATAATATAGCCTTCTTAAATATAAGAAATACATGGACCTGTTATTTTAAGGCAACAGGGAAAGATAAAAGATAAGGATTGGCAAGTGAGGAGAAAAACTAATTAAAGCTGAAATCCCTTAGAGAAAGTCAAAGAAAAGAAATTTAAGGCATGTGCAAAGGATTTGGGGGAATGGAGAAGAGAGTAGTATATGATCTAAAGCCGTTTTGAGTTGAAGAGAAGGGGAAAGAAGGAAGATTGTGTCAAATACCCTAATTTTCTCAGTAAATTAAGAAAGTCTTCACTTTTGACAAGAAAAAGCAAAAGGAAAGTATGAAAGATTTGAGGGGAAAAAAAAAAGGTTTGTAGGGGGAGGCAGTTGTCTTTTTTTTGTGCACTGAGATATAGAATTAATTAAATGGAATAAAGGTTGCCTTGATGCAGTGAGGACCCAATTATTTTTAGCACTATAGCTAGCTACTATAATTAAGGTTATATGACTTCCTGTAATTCTTCAACAGTTTATGAATAGAAATAGAAGATTCAATAAGAGCAATATAAACCTGAAGTTTGACAATGGATAAACATCAGTTGGGTAAACTGGGAAGGGATTCAATAGTAACAGACACTGTAAAGTTGAAATGATTAATTAAAGAAGCAAAGGAGTAGAATGGAGCAGTTCTAATGATCTAAGAAATTAATAACAACATTTATCATTATTTTTCCTATCATCTTAGCTAATCTGAGAGTTGTTTTAATCTGCATTTCTTCAATCAAAGTCATTTAGAGCAATTTTTATATGACTATCCATGGCTTTACTTTTATCATCTGAATATTGTGTGTTTACATGTTTCGTTTTGTTTTTATCAATTAGGGAATGACTTTTATTTATATAAATTTGTCCCAGTTCTCTCTCTCTCTCTCTCTCTCTCTCTCTCTCTCTCTCTCTCTCTCTCTCTCTCTCTCTCTCTCTCTCTCTCTCTCTATATATATATATATATATATATATATATATATATATATATATACATATTACATATATACATAAACATATACATATAATAGCTGTAAAGATTTTTTCCCCAACTTTGTACTTTCCTTTTAAACGTGTTTCTGTTAGTCTTGTCTGTGCAAAAACCCTTGTTTTCCTAATTTGTTTATGGTATTAACCTTTATGCCCATATCCTGTATCCATAAGTCCAACTTTCCAAATATTGAACACACTACACAATCTAGATGACTAATATAGCCAAGATTCAAACTCTAGTACTCTGACTCAAAATTCAAAATCAGTTTAGGGTAACAGATTGCCTCCTCCCTTGACTTCTTTGCAAGTCTTTAATTTTAATCCAAGTATTTATTGTTCATTCTACACGGACCTTTCCACTGCTCTGTGAGCCACTGATTTTCAGTTTTTCATAGGCTGAATTCTCCCATTTCTCACTTATCTACAAGAATACTGGTACAGTATTGATTTAAAGACATTGGTCTTTGCTTTAGGGAGATGTTTGCAATTATTGGGAAAGTTTTGCATTTTCCCAAAGGAAATCAGGACACTCTTATCCTGTTTGATTCTGTGTCTATTCTTCAATTCAGTTAACTGTCCAAGACATAATCCAGTTCTAGCATTCATCATTTCTGGATCTTGAATTTCTCTCTGTTGCCTCCATGAAATTCTGGAGACTTCCTTTGTATTTAGAATGGATCCCTCTGCAAACCTCATTTCTACCTCTTAGTAGAGTATGGAATGAGGAATAAACTAAGCATTTATATAACATCTACTATGTGCCAGACACTATATTAATTTTTTTAAATTTAAATCAGTATTATCTCATTTGATCCTTAAAGCAACCATGCAAGGTAGGTATCATTCCCATTTTATAATTGAGGAAAGCAAGGTTAAATAAAGCTAAGTGATTTATCCAGATCACACATGTATTAATTATTTGTTCCTGGATCTGAATTCAGGTCTTTTTGATTCCAGATCCAGGTCCCTCTATATTATACCATCAGCTGCTTCTAAAATCCTTCTCTTCTATTAAACCCATATCAGAAATCACTTCATGAATTATTCCTAAATCCTCTCTGATACATAATATTCACATACCATAGTCTTTCTAGCATTGTTATCTTTATATTAGAATTACTTCTTATAATCAATTAGAATCTGATATTTTCAGGGCAATGAAGCTGGATTTTTTTTAACACTATGTTCATGGTGCCTTTCATAGTACTGAACTTTAGGAATTTACTAAATATTTGTCGAATTGAATTCTGCAAAACAACCCATTATTTGTGGGGAGTGCTAAATAACTATTTTCTAAATATTCAAATATTTCCATGTTTTTACAAGATTTAGAGCTAAAAAGAACCAGGGCAATGAGAAATTGTGGGTAGAATATTCTGAATGAGAAATAGCAAATAGGTATACTTTACATCAAAGAGAAAAAAGGTATAAGTAGACTGGAATGTAGAAAGGTGACAAGTCATTAAAATCATCCTGTTCATCTGTTAAATTTTTACTGAAAATTAGTACCAATAAAATTTAGATGACTTAACCAAGACCTTACAGCAGTGTCATGCCCAGTGCTATTTATACCATATGAACTATGCCCCCTATTATGAATGAATTAAATGTTTTTTTTTTCTCTTTTGTCTTGCCTTTCAACCATATGTAAAATATTTCTATGAGTTGTTCCTATCAAAACACCATAGAGAGGTTATCCTTGTTCATCCTTACTCTTATGGAGACTGCCAGAATAGTAGTTCAAATGCTAACTAATGTTGTGAGGCAGTGAGAAATTTGCATATCTTGTAGATTATCAGTGTTTATGGGAAACTACTCTAAGGTTTTCCCCCATTACCCCGAATAATTGGGAATTGGCTCGAGAAGCCTTCTCCCTTCTGTACTGAATAATGTTCAGTATTTATGCTATCTATTACCAAGTGGCAGATGTAATATTCAGTGATGCATGTTACTTATCTGAAACTTGAAACTCCTTTCAAGGTTCAAGCTCAACAGTTAATAGAAGATAATCTGTAAGGAGCATAAATTTCAAGGAGAAGTCTATAATAAATCTAGTGGGAGAAACACATATCTGAGATATCATTTACTGGAGTTGACTTTATTAACATGAGGATGGGTATGACAATGATTAAGCTTTTACATTATATAAATTGTATTCGGCATATTCTATTTTTTCACATTCATTTGTTTACTAACAAACGTTAAGATAGAAAGCTTTCAAAATGATTTAGCAAAATATAATTAAGAGTCACTCAAACATGTAATTTAATCAGTTGAATAGGAAATACACAAAGGTTATAAATGACTTCACGACTGATTTTAGAATTCTTTCAGCACTAATTCTTTTATGATGGAGATTAGAGAAATGGTTTAGATGGATTTAAGATGTTTGATTTTCATTGTGTTTTAATTAATTAAAACAAAAGCTATACAGTTCAACCAAGAATGCTAGGAAAACAATTACCATTCTAATCACATTGATGTCCAGGCTTCCAAATAATCTTTCAGTATTTTGATTATAAAGCTGCTTAGTACTGAGTTGATAATAATGTTAATAGAAACTGAAATTTTCTGTTAGGATTATATTTGACTTTTATTTACTTCATGGTAATTCTCTTGGAATGATTCTTCTATTAAAAGTTTAGATCACAGATATTTTTAACTATCTCTTTGACATTCTTAATGCACATGAAACCATAGATTTTTCCCCCCCACATTCATTCTGTGACATTTATCATAAGATAAAATGCAAAATGAACCTTTATTTCTATATTCCTTTGGGATATTAAGGATTTTTTTTGTTAACTTAGTCTTTTTATACATCAATGTGATTTGATCTTTAGAGCAGAACAACAGGAAAGCAATTCAAATTTGAATTATAAGCATTATCTCTTATAATAACCTTAATACTTTAAACAATCTGATGTTTCCGAATTCAGCAAACATTCATTTAGCAATGGACACAGTACTTAGTATTGAATTAAAAAAAATGAAATAACTCCTGTCTTCAGAGTGTTTACTTTTCACTGAAAGGTGATGGTAGTAAAATGTGTACACATATCAGCAAATATAAAATATATATTACAATTAGTGCTAATTAACTTTTGGGGGTAGAGCCAAGATGACAAAGTGAAGCTAGGAAGCTCCTGGGGATCTCTGTTTCCTTCAAAAAAACACATGAAATCAAACCACTGAACAGTATGAAGGAATGAAACCACTCTCCAACTCAAGATAGACTGGGACAATTTCATGAAAGGTTAGTCTCACTGGGGTGAAAAGGGTAATCAGCCCAACTCAGACTGAGTCTAGCCAGTGAGAGGGTCTTAATTACAGTAAATCTGCAACTGAAACTCTTAGTGGTGGCTCAGTAGAAGACCAATGAAGTGGGATCATCTCTAGTCCTAGCTTAGAAGACAAATTCTGGGAGATCAGGATTTTCCTGGAAAAAAACAGACAAAGCTATCCCTGTAAACACAAAGGGCTGCTATGCTCAAAGTCAAAGAATAGAGTTGCACAGAAAGCCCCATTTACCCCAGGAGCAGAACTCAACCATAGAACTTAAAGAGGAAGAAATACAAAAAGAAAAGAATATGAGTAAGAAATAGAAAAGAACCTGACCATAGAAAATTATTATGATGACAGAGAAAACCAAAACATCACTTCAGATGAGGACAAAAAGTCCATAGAGAAAATGTCAAAGAATGATATGAATTGGTTTCAATCTCAAAGTATCTAAAAGTGCTCATAAAAGACTTTAAAAGGCAAATAAAAAAGGCAGAAGGAAAAAAAAAATAAGAGGTATGGAAGAGAGAGTCAACAGCCCTGAAAAAGAAAGACAATTCTTTAAAGAATACAATTGAGGAAATGCAAAAACACATCCACTGAAGCAAATAACCCCTTCAAACCTAGAATTAACCAAATAGCAAAAGATATCCAAAAGCTAATTGAAGAAAATCACACATCAAAAACTAGAACAGGATAGGGCAACTAGGTTGCACAGTGGATAGAGCACCAGTACTGAAGTCAAGAGGACATGAGTTCAAATCTGGCCTTAGATATTTAATACTTTCTAGCTGTATGATCCTGAGCAAGTCATTCCAATTAATTCCAAATTTAATTCCAATTACCTCAAAAACAAAAACAAACCTAGAACAGGGCAAAATGGAAGCTAATGACTATGATTTATCAAGAATCAGTCAAACAAACTAAAAAGAATGAAAAAATGGAAGGACATGTAAACTTCTTCTTTGGTAAAAGAACAGAAATTGAAAATAGATTCATGAGAGACAATTTAAAAATTATTGGTTGCCACAACATAGCATTTCCACTCCTTCTGTTTTTGTCTCCTTGCATTTCTCAGGTTATTTTTATCTTGTTTATAAATAAGATTTTTCTTGTGCATCAAGATAATTGTATAAATACAGATACATATATTGTACTTAATATATACTTTAACATATTTAACATGTATTTGTCTACTCGCCATCTGGGGGGGGAGGAGGAGGGAGGGGAAAAGTTGGAACAGAAGATTTTGCAAGGATCAATGCTGAAAAATTACCCATGCATATGTCTTGTAAATAAAAAGCTATAATTAAAAATACATATGCAAAAAAGAAAATAGGTTAGGTGAGTTTTTGTCTTCAGTAATTACAATGAAACTGATTTTTCCTAAATACATTGTATTTTGGCTCCTTAAAATAAATAAACAAACAAACAAATAAATAAATAAATGAAAAATTTTGGTTGACCTGAAGATCATGAACAAAAAAGGATCCTGAATAGCATTCGTCAAGAAATCATAAGAAAACTTCCCTTATATACTAGAAACAGAAGGGGGAAATAGCCATTGAAAGAATCTCTTGATCACCTTCAAAAAGAGATTCCACAAAAAAACCACAAGGAACATCGTTGTATCACTGGAGAAGAAAAAATTACTGCTAGCTGCTAGACAAAAAGCAATTAAAATACCAAGTAGCAACAGTCAGGATTACCCAGCATTTGGCAGCATGTACAATAAAGGATTGGAGGGCCTGGAATACTATATTATGGAAAGGCAAAGGACCTGGGGTTACAACCAAGAATTAACTACCCAGAGAGATTGATCATAATCTTTGAAGACAGGACATGGATTTTCAATCAAATAAGTTAACTTTCAATCATTTCTACTGAAAAAAAAAGAAAGAGTTAAACAGAAAATCTAATCTTCAAAACATAAATCCTAAGAGAAACATAGAAAGGTAAATAGGGGAAAATATATATTATTTAAAAGTCAAAATATTTATCTCCTTAGATGGGGAAAATGATATTCATAATTCTTTTTTTTTTTTTTTTTTTTGTTATTCTGAGGCTGGGGTTAAGTGACTTGCCCAGGGTCACACAGCTAGGAAGTGTTAAGTGTCTGAGACCATATTTGAACTCAGGTCCTCCTGAATTCAAGGCTGGTGCTCTATCCACTGCACCACCTAGCTGCCCTTGATATTCATAATTCTTGAGAACTGTATCTATTATTGGGGAATTAAGAGGGAGCATACATGGATGAAGAGTGTGGTTATGAATAGACTCTGACGGAATAATATCAAAGAAAAACTCATTAAGGGGTAGAAAAAAAAAATTTTCCTGGGAGAGGAGGAAAGGGAAGTTATAAAGGGACAAAATAAATTACATGAAGAGGAACAAAATACCTATTACAATAGTGGAAAAGAAGGAGGATGATTAGTGTTGTCTAAAGCTTGTTCTCATCAGTTTTGGCCCACAGGGAATAATTTAACATTCTAGTTGGCTAGAGAAACTTATCTTATGCTATAAAAAAGCAGAAAAAGATAGAAGAAAAAAAGGGGAAGAGGATGCATAGAAAGGAGGGCAGAAACACTAGGAGAAAAGGATAAGAGAAAGAAGATGGGGTAAAAGAAGATAGGGCAGGTATATGAAGGGGTGGGTTATTAAACAAAAAAATTACTAAGGAGGGACAGGTTAGAAAGAGAAAACAAAATTATATAAAGGGGAGAAAATAAGAATGAGAGAAATATAGAGCTGGTCATCATAACTGTGAATACAAATAGGATGAATTCTCCCATAAAACAGAAGCAAATAGCAAAGTGAATATGAAAAAACAGAATCCTACAATATGTTGTTTACACAAAACACATTTGACACAGAAAGATACATGTAGAATAAAGGTAAAAGGCTGGAGCAGAATTTATTCTGTTTCAGGAGAAGCAAAAAAGCAGGGGTAGCAAATCTGACCTCATATAAAGGAAAAGTAAAAATAGATGTAATTAAAAGAGATAAGGAAGAAAATACATCTTTTCAAGGGTACCATAAATAAAGAAGTAATAGCAACACTATACACCAAGTGGTAGATCACTGATATTCCTGGAGAAGACATTAAGCCAGTTACAGAAAAAAAAAATAGAGGGCAAAGCTACAACAATGAAGGACTTCAACCTTCTCCTTTCAGAAACAGACAAAACCAAATCTAACTACAAAATTAACAAGAAAAAAAATTGGGGAGGTTAATAGAAAATCTAGGTAAGATATATCTCTAGAGAAAATAAATAGGGAGAGAAAAGAATATCCTTTTTCTTGGCTGTACATGGTAGGTACACAAAAATTGAACATATATTAGAACATTAAAAACATCATATTCAAATGCAGAAAAACAGAAAGAGTAAATGATTCTTTTTCAGATTATGACACAATAAAATATATATTCATTAAAAGGACAAGGAAAGATAGTCTAAAAATCAACTGGTGATTAAATAATTTAATTCTAAAGATTGAATCAATCAAATAACCAATAACAAAAATAATTCCTAATTTCATTGAATAAAATAACAATAATGAGACAAAATATCAAAATCTACGGGATGCAGGCAAAGCAGTATTTAGGGGAAATGTCATATCTCTAAATAGTTACATGAATAAAATAGAGAAAGAAGAGATCAATGAATTGGGCATGCAACTAAAAAAAATTCTAGAAGAAGAACAAATTAAACCCTGTAATGAAATAGTAAATTAGAAATTTTGAAAAAAATTATAAAATTGAAACTAAGAAAACGATTGAACTAATAAATAAAACTAGCAGTTTGGTTTTATGAAAAATCCAACAAAATAGACAAAACTTTGGTTAGTTTGATTAGAAAAAGGAAAGAAACAAACCAAATTACCACCATCATCCCCAACTGTAAGGCAGCAATCTTACAGTCAAACAGATGAAAATCTATAAAAATATAAATTATACAGATTAACAGAAAAGGAAATAAAATACTTAAATAATCCTATTTTAGAAAATGAAGTTGAACAAATCATCAATTAATTCCCTAAGAAAAAAATCTCCAAGGCCAGATGGTTTTACAAGTGAATTCTACCAAAAATATAAAGAGCAATTAATTCCAATATTATGTAAATTATTTGGGAAAATAGGTAAAGAAGGAGTCCTGCCAAATTCCTCCTGTGACACAAAACTGGCAGTGATATCTAAATCAGGAAGAACCAAAATAGAGAAAGAAAATTATAGACCAATGACCCTAATGAATATTGATGCAAAATCATCAAAGAGATTACTGCAATTTATCAGCAGGAAAATATACTACAGCCAAATGGGATTTATACCAGGAAAACAGGACAGTTTTAATATCAGGAAAACTAATTGTCATCATTAACCATATCAATAGCAAGTTCAACAGAAATCATATGAAAATTTTAATAGATGCAGAAAAACCTTTCGACAAAATACATCACTTATTCCTACTAAAAACAATAAAAAGCATGGGATAAAGGAAGTTTTATTACAATAATAAGCAGTATCTATCTAAAACCAACAGCAAGCATCATTTGTACTGGAGAGAAGATGAATGCATTTCCAATAAGATCAGGTGTTATGGACCAGAACTTGAAACAAAGTGCTGTCACTGATAGAGACAATGCTTATGTACTTAGTTCACACCTTTAAAGGAGTTTACACCTTAAAAGTAGTTCACACCTTTAGAGAGCATATAGAAGGAGGAGATTCACAAGTCAGGCAGAAATATAAGTAAGAAGCTCTCAGGACCAGAACCACAAGCTCACAGAAACCAACAAGCCCACTCTCTGGGAGGAGGAGTCAAGAGTCATTCCAACTTCCATCTTTGTGCTGGATGGAGACATTTAGAGAGAGCTCTTGGAACCAAGGAGAAAGATAGGCCTCTACTAAAGCTAACTGGGCCCCAAGAAGAGACAAGATTTGAAGGACTCAAAGAAGGATTTAGACTTTAACTCCTGGCTGCATTTGGGGTTATTGAACTGAACTGAAACTAAGGCTGCCTCCAGAAGCTCCCCAAGAAATCTGCTCTCAGAGAACATTATATTTTAGAGAAGAACATTACAATCAGAGGTGAAAGAAAGATGCCTATTATCATAAATATTTTTCAACATTGTATTAGAAATGTTGGTTTTTAGCAATAAGAAAGGAAAAAAAAACAGCATTAGAACAGTCAATGAGGAGATGAAACTATCATTCTTTGCAGATGAGATGATGGTTTACTTATATAATATTATAAAATCATCTAAAACCTACTAGAAAAAAAAATAAACACCTTTAGCAAAGTGGCAGGATATAAAATAAACCCATACAAATCACCAACAATCCTATATATTACTGACAAAAAGCAACAAGAGAATGAAAGAGAAATTCAATTTAAAATTACTGTAGACAAAATAAAATATTTAAGTTTCTACCTACCATGACAAACCCAGGAGCTATATAAACACAATTATAAAAGACTTCTTACATGAATAAAGTCACATGTAAACAATTGGAAAAGTTTAAATTGCTCATGGGTACTCTGAGATTATATAATTTAAAATGACAATTTTATCTATTATATAATTAAAAATGACAATTTTATCTAAATTGGACTACTTGTTCAGTGCCATACCAATCTAACTACCAAAAATATTTTATGGGGCTAGAAAAATAATAACAAAATTTATCTGAAAGAACTAGCAGTCAAGAATATCAAGAGAATTAATGGAAAAAAAAGTGTTTTAGCAGTTCCAAGTCTAAAATTATATTATAAAATAGTAGTAATCAAAACCATATGGTACTGGCTAAGATATAGAGTGGTGGATCAGGGGAATATATTAGATATGCACAACACAATAATCAATGCCTATAGTAATCTAGTATTTGTAAACCCCAAACTCTAGCTCCCAGGATCAGAAATCACTATTTCATAAAAAGTGCTGGATAATCTGGAAAATAATGTCAAAAACTCAACAGATCTACATCTCACACCCCATGCCAAAAATAGTCAAAATGGGTACATGATTTGGGCAAAAAGAGTGATAATTATAAACAAATTTGGAGAACAAGGAATAATTTGCCTATCAGATTTTTGGAGAAGGGAGAATTTATGATCCAAAAAAAACTAGAGAACATTATGAAAGGCAAAATAGACAACTTTGTTACATTAAATTTAAAAGGTTTTGCACAAGCAAAAACAACAGAAACAAAATTAAAAGGGAAGTACAAATCTGTGGAAAAAAATCTTTACAGTCAGTCTTTCTGATAAAAGTTTCATTTCTAAAATAAAGAACTATATCAAATTTAGAATAATACATGTCCCCAAATGATAAATGGTCAAAGGATATGAACAGACAATTTTCAGATGGTGAAATTAAAGCCATCCATAGACATATGAAAAAAAAATTATCTAAATCACTGTTAATCAAAGAAATGTAAATTAAAACAACTCTGAGCTACCACCTCACACCTCTCATATTGGCTAAGATAACAGGAAAAGGTAATGATAAATGTTGGAGGAGATGTGGGAAAACTGGGGCACAAGGCATTGTTGGTGGAGTTGAGAAATCAACCATTTTGGAGAACAATTTGGAACTATGTCTAAATGGTTATTAAACTGTGCATACTCTTTGAACAAGCAATGTACCATATGCAAGGAAATAATAAAGAAGGGAAAAGAACCCGTATGTGCAAAAATGTTTACAGCAGCTTTTTTTTTTTTTTTTTTTTTTTTCTTTTTGTGATCACAATTGGAAAATGAGTTCATGCCCATCAATTGAGGAATGGCTGAACAAGTTGTATGTATGAAGTTAATGGAATATTTGGAATATTATTGTTCTATTAAAAATGATGAACAAGCTGATTTTAGAAAGGCCTGGGAAGATATACAAGAACTGGTGGTGAGTGAAACTAGCAGAACCAGCAATATATTATATACAATAACAGTAGGAATATGTGATGATCAAAAAGTTTGGTTCTCCTCAGTAGTTCAATGATGCAAGGCAATTCTAATAAATTTTGGATAGAAAATGTCATCTGCATCCAGAAAAAAGCGCTACTGACATTGAATATAAATCAATGTTCACTTCTTTTTATTGTCTCCTATGGTTTTTCTCTTTTGTTCTGATTTTTGTCACCCAATATGATTCATAAAGCAATGTGTATTAAAATAAATTTAAAAAATTAAAAACGTATATACATAGCTTTCACCATTCACCTTTGCAAAACCTTGTGTTCCAAGTTTTTTATTCTTCCCTAACCTTTACCCCCTCCCTTAGACAGCAAATAATTCAATATATGTTAAATATATGCTATTCTTCTATGTATATTTCCAATTATCATCCTGCATAGAAAAAAAATCAGATCTATGCCTATATCTATATATTTATATCTATCTATATGAAAGAAAATAAAAAGCTAGCAAACAATAGCAACAAGGTAAAAAATATGTTGTGATCTATATTCAGTTTCCATATCATTTTTCTGAATGCAGATGGCTCTCTACATCACAAGTCAGTGAGAATTAGCTTCAATCAACTCATTGCTGAAAAGAGTCACATCCATCAGAATTCCTCCTTGCATGATCTTGTTGCTGTGTACATTATCCTCTTGGTTCCTCTCACTTCATTTAACATCAGTTCATGTAAGTCTATCCAGGCCTTTCAGAAATCATCCTGCTAAATTGCTTCTGATAGAACAATAATATTCCATTACATTCATATACCATAATTTATTCAGCCATTTTCCAATTTATAGGCATTCATTCAGTTTCTAATTCCTTGTCAGTATAAAAAGGGCTGCCACAAACATTTTTGCACATATGGGTCCTTTTCCTTTTTTATGATCTATTTTGTTTGTATAAAAACTTTTTAACTTAATATAATCAAATTTATCCTTTTTGAATTCCATGATGTACTTTAGTTTTTCTTTGGCCATAAATTCCTTCCTTCTCCGCAAATCTTTTGTTCTTCTACTTTGTTTATAGTATCACCCTTTTTATCTACCTTATCTTGTATACAGTGTTAGGTATGGGTCAATGCCTAGAGTTTTGCCATACCATTTTCCAATTTTTCCCAGAAATGTTTTTCAAATAGTGAATTCTCATCCCAGAAGCTGGAGTCTTTGGGTTTATCAAATACTAGATTACTATAGTCATTGACTATTGTGTGTTGTGAACCTAATCTATTACATAGATCAACTTTCTTAGCCAATATCAAATGGAATTGATGAACACTGATTTATTATATATATTTATATCTGTAGACCATCTTTGTTTGCGACAGTAGTCTAGCTCCACAGAAACACCAAGCGGGGAGTCCTGGGGCTAACTGCATTTGGCTGGAGGCTCAGCAGGATTTGCAGAAACTGTCACTGTGGAGTAAGGTCTGAATTTAGGAAGACTGAGGGAACCTCAGCAGATTAAGAACAGCAGGACCAGATATGCTGCAGAGAAGTGGCCCTAGGCTAGGAGCAACCAGCACATGGAGAGTGCAGAGAGAGTGGGGCAGGGCCACTGTGTCTTTGGCCACTTGCTGGGGGGTGGAGCTCTTGTTTAGGATTCCAGTTCAGAGGGGAGAGCTGAAATGAAGCTGGAGGTACCAATCCTCCACCACACAATTAGAGAAGCTTACATTAATACTTTTCATTAAAAATAAAAACAAAAGCAAAAATGAAGCAGAAATAAAGAAAGAACACAAATTTAGAAACTTACTATGGGAACAAGGAAGACTAAGGTTCATCTTCAGTGGAGGATACTAGAACTTCTTCTACCAAAGAGTAATGTGAAATGGTTCCCTGCCCAAAGATAATTTATAGTAGAACTCAAAAAATACTTTAAAAATCAAATAAGGGAGACTGAGAGAAAAATTTAAAAATAAAAATAAAAACCATAAAAGTAAAACAAGAAGATTATGAGGGAAAAAAGTTAACCACCTACAAAAGGAGATAGAGTCTTAAAGAAGAAATATAATTCTTTGCGAATTAGAATTGAGTAAGGGGAAGCTAGAGAAGTTATCATAGACCAGGAAACAACAAAACAACATGTAAAGAAATAAATGGCAGGCTCTCCAAGGAACTCCAAGCAAAAATTCTTTATACCATGCCTGAGAGGATCCCACAACTGAGAAAATAAAATTTTATATGCATATTATATATATATATATATATATATATGTATGTATATATATATACATATAAACATTATATATAATATAAAATATTAATATATTTTATTATATATATCATATACAGTATAATATATAACATGTATTAAAGTATATATATATTACATTTTCAATATAATTTATATAGTTTAAATAAAATTTATTTAAACATATATATATATATATACATACAAAAATATATCTATCTATATCTATATCTATATCTATATCTATATCTATATCTATATCTATATCTATATCTATCTATCTATCTATCTAAATCTGTGAAGTAGTTTGTAGAGGGATGAAATTCTGAAAAGGAGTACTTGAATTAAACAACATATCACTTAAGACTAATTACCTATTTGATATTTGTGAGATAATGGCTCTATATACATATATTTAGATGAGATGGTGATGTGATGGCTCTGCTCACCAGTGATGCTTGCTGAATGTTTGGTGGTGAGATAATAGTCAAGGATTGGAGGGCTGAGGTAGAGAAGTTGGAGGTACTTGGCTGCAGGAGGAGGAGGAGAGAGGCTGGAGACTCCAGGCCCCAGAATCCAGGATTCATCTTTAATGTGCCTTTTGGTAGCTTGCTTGCCTCCTTTGCTTCTCCCTCTAAAGACCAAGAACTTTGATTGATCCTAACTCTGACTGATCCTGAGACCTTCCATAGAGCTATCCCACCCATTATAGTAGGTGTATGCATATGCTATATTACAGGTAAAGAAACTAAAAATAGAAGGGATTCAGTAATGGGTCTTTCAACTTAGGACCAACTCCTTTTACATGAATGTTGTTTGTGGTGTGAGCTTTAAAATCAAAGTCATGTAGTCATTTTGAATTGTTGCAGAATAATTCCCAAAGTTTAACTAGGGGAAGAATACATTTCAGATAAATATAGAATTTTGAAGTGTGAAAGAAACTTTAGAAATCATCTAGTGCAACCTCTTTATTTTATTGATGAGAAAAAAATTGGTCTCTCCAGAGAGAAGGAATGGCATGACCAAAGTTATATCAATAAAGCTTAAGATATATTTATATTTCACTTCTTGAGAGAAACAATTGTCTTAGAAGCAAAAATCTGCATCCATAAAGGACCTTGTCAAAATTAAAGAAATATTGAAATTTCTTAAATCTTTTCTAAGCTTTCTTATCTCTCAGAGACACTAGATGGGGATTATTACCTTCAGTATTAGGAGCCACAATCAGAACAAGAAATCAATCAACAAATTTTCATTTTGTTTAATAGCATTTTCTTTTTCAAAATACATGTAAAGAAAGTTTTCAAAATTCAATTTTGTTAAATTTTGTGCTCTAAATTTTTCTTCCTCCTTTCCTTGCCTCCCTCATCCTCCAAACATCAAGCAATCTGCAAGGGTTCTCAAACTATGGCCCACGGGCCAGATGTGGCCTGCTGAGGACATTTATGAGGCCTCCAGGTTATGGCAAATGGGCTGAGGGGCACAGACAGAGTGTGAGGTTTTGTTTTTACTATAGCCCGGCCTTCCAATAGTCTGAGAGACAGTGAACTGGCCCCCTATTTTAAAAGTTTGAGGACCACTGCTATATCAGTATATAGAATACTTCAAACATATTTCCATATTTCAACAAGTCCCAGTATTTAACTAAGTGCTGTCAATACAAAGACAAAGGCAAAACTCTACATTGTGTCAGAAAATCTAAATACATATCCAAATATCTATAGCTATAATATCAATTTATTTATTTATCTACCTATCTAGATATATATAATCAGACTTTTATATGTATAATTATTTATTTATCTATCTATATATAGAGAGACATATAGATCTATAAAATCTTTTTATCTATCTAATCACATAGGTATAGAGATAGAGAACATGTAAATATGTATGTATGTATGTATGTGTTTATACTATACATCTATATCTATATCTCTATCTGCATGTGTATGTATATTATCTACCTGATATGGAAGTATTTATAGGATATCATATAGATAATGAATATGTACACACTTATATGTACTGAATCTATTTTCAACATCATCTCTCTATGTGCAAATTTATTTATCAATCTCCATATAGACATATATATATATACATATACATACATAGATACATATATATACATATATAGATGCATATATATACATACATTTACATATATATATATGTATGTATGTATGTGTATATGTATGTATTATGTATTTATTCTCGATTTTGGATCCTTAACTTCTTGACATACTATTTTTTCTGCCCAAAAGTTTTTCTTATTTTCACAGAGCTTCAGGATGGCATACCGGGAATTGATTTGCTCTTGGAGTGAGAAGTCAGAAGAATACCAACTGTGAAAAGGATGTATTGTTCCTTACCTTTTTTGAGCCTGTTTCCTTATTCATTAATTTAGTTGGGCTGATGGCAATTGCTTTCACTAAAGCAATTAAAAAACAAATTTTAAAACTCATGGAATTATAAGCTGTTACCAATCAATCAATCAATTTGTATTCATTAGGAACTTATGTGCCACTCATAGTGCAACATTATCATTAAAATTATGACAACACTTTAAGTATGCCAAAGTGTTTTGGTAAATGCTTTTGTCCACTCTAAAGCATCATATAAGACCGGTTTTATTAATTTTTATGAATTCAATGCTGTTTTCTTTCCCAAGTATTTTCTTCATTACTAGAGCCCTGATGTTGGGATTACATTTATATCCCTCTCCACTTCCTCAGAAAAATTTTATATTTAAAAATAGTCTAACCTTTTTGCATTTGGCACAGTCAGATAAACTAAACATAAGCTTTTATATGAGAAAAGGAAAAAATTCACATCTCATACAGCTGCCCCAGCTCTTCAGAGAATCACTTCACCAAAAATGTCTATACCCAAGAAGTCCTCTTAGGAAAAACAAGCTACCAGAACTGTGCCTGTTGTCAGAGCAATCAAATATTTTTAATTAAAAAAACCCAAACACTGAAAAAAACTTTCCCTAACGACCTCGACTCCTGGGAGGCCCTCATTTTCATCCCATATCTCCTGAGTGGTTTTGAAATAATTAGAGCAAAATATCACAGATGTTGGAGAGAAATGGCTTACCTGGGTCTGGGGCTTAGCAGATGTCTAAATCACCCATTGTGAGTGATCAACACAATTCCTTTATTGCTTTAGGAACCTAACACTACACAGAGAGTGCCAGCCACTGACTAATATAGAAAACAAATCATTCCTGGTTAGATAGGTCTCTGTGAATGTATATGTGGAGTTCAGTTTTGGCTGAATTTACAATCATCTTCAAAAAAATCTCTCTCTACTATTTTACAGAGGGATAGGAAATAGACCTGTGGTTTCACTACTTTAAAGGAATATCATCTAAGAAAACTGTCAACCAACTGAGTCAGGACTGGCTCTCACATTAAACAATGAACTCCTTTAAATCTGTAACTGTTTTCTGTACCTTTTGTTTCATCTTCAGTATTTAGCATAGGGACTGCTACATTTTTTACACTTAAAAGTACTTATTGATTAACTATAATATATTGTTTTAGAGTTTATCTTGGAGCACTGAAAAATTCAGTCATGTGACTAGTGTTATCCAGTCAGGATATGGCAGAGAAAAGATTGGAAACCAAATTTCCTTGATTTCAAGGACAGCTTTTTATCTACCACATCACTCTATTTCATAGAACTTTAAAATGTTACACAGAATATATCCCTTCCTCAGTCATGTGAGGTATCAGTACCTCAGTAGTGCAAGTAGGTAAATTCAGGTACACAATTTGTGAAATGGAAAGGAAATTGGACTGGGATCAGAATAACTGGTTTTACTCCTGGCTCTGGTAGTTACCAGTTATATGATCTTGGACAAGACTTAACCTTTGTGGGCCTTAGTATCTTGATGCATAAAATGGGGATAATGTTATTTGCACTTACTGGTCATAATTTATATGTTAAAATAAAAATAAATCTATAAATCTTAAAGTGCTATAAAAATGGGGATTGAAATTATTATTCACATTTCTTTTGTTGATAGTCACTAGTTTCCTGTAAGACTGGCCAGATAAGCTAGAAAAATAATCAGGGATATCTTTCTCTTTTGTACTTTTTTTTGTAGCTATTTTGGCCTTAGTCTAACTCAGACTACTTTTGTGGTACTGCTTCCATAATGGGAAAAAATGAGAGACTTATAAGCCACTTAAATTTATCAAAGAGAAATTTACTCAGATATGTTAGAAAAAGAATAATCCACAAAGGTGAGAGTTGAGGACACCTCAAGTTGATTCTGAGGTAAGCTTTCTTGACTGCTTTATCCACTGTGATCAATGAGTCAAATCCCCAAATTTCTGTGGAGCTCCTCATGATTGTTTTTTGGCCAGGTTATGAAAAAATAGTATCAACATTTTGAGTTTTTAGACTGTTGCAGATCCAAACAAATCTTGAGGAATGTTTCAATATCTTTAAATAAAAAACTAGCCCAAATTGTAGTTGTCAGGGAGAGATTAGGATATTCACTCTATCATAGAAGCCCAAATTCCACAACAGAATTAGCCTCCAATTCCTTCTATCCTTTTTATTTAAATCCAAAAAATGTAATGTGTTTGTATGTACTTTTTAGGCATCCATTCTTTGGAGGTACCTTATATGTGAGGTCAGGATAAAAAGGACATAATCTTAGAAGAAACCATAAAATTCATTTAGTTCAAAAATTATTTTACTAGGGTTTGTGAATTGTATCTATTAATTATTTAATAACAAAAAATCTGTCTATATATTAGAGTAATATAACTTTCTCTTTGTCGTTCTCTCTTTTTTATCTAGCTATTCAACCATGTAGATATCTATTTCAATATAATTTGCTTCCTTTGAATTCCTATGTATTTAATTCATTTTAAGCATGATTTCAAGAAGGGGTCAGGATATGACAAACTATCAAAGGAATCCAGGACACCAAGATGGTTAAGAATCCTCAATCTTGTCTAATATCTTAATTTTATAGGTAAAGGAAGTGCAACCCAAAGTTGTAAAAACAGACTTGCCTCAGATTACCCAGGTAACCACTTAACAGAGCCAGAGTTTCAAATGAAACCCATGCAGAGTAAGTTGTTAACTAATTAAGGAGTTATGAATATTCTCACATCATCTAATACAAAAGAGAGAGGAATAATATGGCTAGCAAGACTTGTACTGATACACTTGAATTGAAAAGAGGGTTGTTTTCAGCATCTATGTTTTAAAAAGGACAGAGTATTGGGCTTAGAGTGAGGAAGAACTGACATTTAAATGTGGCTTCAGTTGCTTACTTTATATCTAACTCTGGCAAATCATTTAATTTCCTTCTTCCTCAGTTTTCTCAAATCTTAAACAGGAATAATAGTACTTTAGGATTCTTGTGAGGATCAAATGAGATATTTATTCATAAAGCATTTAGCACAGTGCCTGGCATATGTTAGGCACTTAAGAAATACTTGTTTTCTTTTTGTTATTCCTGCCTTTCTCTTTCCTTTATTTTTTCCTCTCTCCCTTCTTTCTTTCTCCCTCCCTTCCATATTCCTTTCTTCATTACTTTTTTCTTCCTCCTTTCTTTGTGATCATTTTTGTAGTAGTTTAAAAATTGTTAAAAAAAAATACAGCATAGAGCGACATAAATAGATCCAGCTACATAAAATGACCAACCACATTAATGAGATTATAGTTAAATAGAAGTTTCAAAGTCAAAGGCTGTGAGAGGGAAAGGAAGGTGGGTCCTCTTAAGCTAGTATTTTTTAAAAGATTTTCTTTTAAGTGTAAATTTAAAATTTTAAAGAATTTCCCACTTGTTATTAAAGTAACCTTCCAGTGTGACTTACTTTGCATTGGCATATTTATGTGTATTCCATCACTATTCAATGAATAGGAACAATCCTAGCCAGATCTCTGAGGCATAGATTATCTTCTCTAATAAATGTCAAGGTGATCTCAAAGTATAGCAGTACTACTTTGATAACACCATGATTCATCTGTTACAGTACCTTGTTGGCTAATTAGTGATGTTTGAGAACTTAATAGCTTTACAACATAAAACAAAAGGATTTTATTTTTTAGATGGCCAGACTTGGAAGTAGACTAAGTGTACTATATCGCATAAAATAAAGACAATTCAAAGCTCAATTAATTTAATCAGTTTTTTGAGCGTCACATAATTTGCCAATGAAATTTTATGTAGGAGCTAAGTTGCATTGAATATGCCAAATCCCAAACAAGAGGCAAAAAAGCCTCCTCCACCATCTGGAAATCTGGATCACTTCTCAGTTAAAATGATTGGGTTGGCAAGTCCATTCCTGAAAGACATTTGTGGCAAAAAAAATGAACCTTTATAACATATATGCATTACCTTGCTCATGGAAATTCTATCAATGAGAATATGGTTTACATGATAAGATTCATAGGGCAAACATATTGTCAATGCTAACCGTTTGCCGCATCTTTCTCAAAGATTGACTATGAAAACCCCAGAAAAATAGTCAATATGTCAATAGTGGAATACATTGTATCTTATGCAAATTTATTTATAATAATAATTATGCATATATATATATATATATATATATATATATATATATATATATATATATATATGACATTCTGAAAGTCAGGCTTTGAGTAGCTTTTATTCTGTGTGTATAATGACAAAGCTGAAGGTAAAGGGGGAAATGTTTTTCAGAACCAGCAATAGTCATAATTTTTTTTACATCAATATGTTTTATTCTCTTTGAACAGGATTTGTTTCAAGTTCTCCTTCTGTAATATTTGTCTTCTAAATTTCTTCTTAAAATTCTGTGTCTCACTAGTATTAAATGTGAACATTTGGAAAATACTTAAGACTAAACTCTTGTGGATTCACAATGAATTTCTTTTTTTTATTATTAATTTTATAATTATAACTTTTTTTTGACAGTACATATGCATAGGTAATTTTTTACAGCATTATACCTTGTATTCCCTTCTGTTCTGAATTTTTCCCCTCCTTCCCTCCAACCTCTCCCCTAGATGGCAGGCATTCCCATTATATATTAAATATCTTATAGTATGTCCTAGGTACAATATATATGTACAGAACTGAATTTTGTTGTTTTTGCAAAGGAAGAATTGTATTCGGGAGGTAAAAATAATCTGGGGAGAAAAACAAAAAAATGCTAATGGTTTACACTCATTTCCCAGTGTTCCTTTTCTGGATGTAGCTGATTCTGTCCATCATTGATCAATTGGAATTGGATTAGCTCTTCTATATGTTGAAGATATCCACTTCCATCAGAATACATCCTCATACAGTATCATTGTTGAAGTGTATAATGATTTCCTAGTTCTGCTCGTTTCACTCAGCATAAGTTGAGGTAAGTCTCTCCAAGCCTCTCTGTATTCATCCTGTTGGTCATTTCTTACAGAACAATTATATTCCATAACATTCACATACCATAATTTACTCAACCATTCTCCAATTCTAGCCACTACAAAAAGGGCTGCCACAAACATTTTGGCACATAAAGGTCCCTTTCCCTTCTTTAGTATTTCCTTGGGATATGAGCCCAGTAGTAGCACTGCTGGATCAAAGAGTATGCATAATTTGATAATTTTGGGGCATAATTCCAGATTGCTCTCCAGAATTGTTGGCTTCTTTCACAACTCCACCAACAATACATCAGTGTCTCAGTTTTTCCACATCCCCTCCAACATTCATCATTATTTGTTCCTGTTATCTTAGCTAATCTGACAGGTGTGTAGTGGTATCTCAGAGTTGTCTTAATTTGCATTTCTCTGATCAGTAGTGATTTGGAACACTCTTTCCTATGAGTGGAAATAGTTTCAATTTCATCATCTGAAAATTGTCTGTTCATATCCTTTGACTATTTATCAATTGGAGAATGGCTTGATTTCTTATAAATTAAAATCAATTCTCTGTATATTTTGGGGATGAGGCCTTTATCAGAACCTTTAACTAACTAGAAAAATGTTTTCCCAATTTGTTACTTCCCAATCTTGTTTACATTAGTTTTGTTTGTGCAAAAACTTTTTAATTTGATGTAATCAAATTTTTCTGTTTTGTGATCAATAATGATCTCTAGTTCTTCTTTGATCACAAATTCCTTCCTCCTCCACAAGTCTGAGAGGTAGACTAATTGTTCCTCTAATTTATTTATGATCTCATTCTTTATACCTAAATCATGGACCAATTTTGATCTTATCTTGGTATGTGGTGTTAAATGTGGGTCCATGCCTAGTTTCTGCCATACTATTTTCCAATTTTCCCAACAGTTTTTGTCAAATAATGAATTCTTATCCCAGAAGTTGGGATCTTTGGGTTTGTCAAACACTAGATTGCAATTTTTATTCACTATCTTGCCCTGTGAACCTAACCTATTCTACTGATCAACTAGTCTATTTTTTTAGCCAATACCAAATGGTTTTGGTACTGCTGCTTTATAATATAGTTCTAGATCAGGTACAGCTAGAACACCTTCATATGATTTTTTTCATTACTTCCATTGAAATTCTTGACCTTTTGTTCTTCCATATGAATTTTGTTGTTATTTTTTCTAAAATAGTTTCTTGGAAGTCTGATTAGTATAGCAATAGTTGTCATAATTACTTAGGACTAAAGCCAGTTCTTTAAAGGTTCACTTAGAAATGTATTGATGATCATAATGAAAAATATACTTTTTTGAGCCTAAGGAGACATGGAATTCTTAGTCAGTTTATGCCTTTTGAAATGGGGACCAAATGATCTCCAATTACTTAAAGCATATAGTATATATTCTACATTCCAAATGTAAGAATATAAAGAATTATATAAAGGTATTCTGTGAGGTAGGTGCTGATAATATTCCTATTTTACAATCATATTGTGACTGAGAGAAGTTGAGTTCCCTGCCCAGAGTCACACAACTAGAATGTGTTTGAGGTAGAATTTGGACTCAGATTTCCTGATGCCTAGAGCACACTTTTATCTACTGGGCTAACAAGGATGCCATAAGGGACAAAGTTCTATCCCATACCTCAAGCCACAGATGCTTATATGTCTTTATTAATAGAATTTAATAATTGCTAGAAATTGTGTATTTTAAAAAAATGTGGCCTTGAGTGTTTGGATACAAACATTTAGTTTCAGCCCTCAAAAAGTCAGCAATATTGTAGGAGTCTTAAATTCTGGGCTTCTATTAATCTAAATAGAATCAAGAAGAGAGAAAATTTCCAAATAATACACTCTAATCTTCAAAAAATTGCATTTTTTTTTGTTAATCGGAAAGGACTTTGATTACCAGATGTTTTTTTCTGAAAAAAAAATAACATTAGCTTCCATTTATATAGCACTTTTCTAGTTACAAAGTGTCTTCTTCCAAAAAGCCTGGGAAAGAAGGTTCTTGTTTCCTTATGATATGTCAGATTTTTAAAATGAAGGAAAAAAGGCTCAAGGAAATGAGATGGCTGGCTTGTGGCCACTATCAAAATGGGACTTCAAACATAGGACTGAACTTATGGCCCTCATGCTACGTGATAGCACAAGTAAAATTTGAGAGTGGAGACTCATTAATTTACTTTCCAGTCACCCATCATGAAAAAAATAAAAAATAATTCATAGCTTTAACATTCAACTAGGTTGTTTTAATGTCAATGTTCTCCAAAATAATGTGTAACAAAAGAGATGTTATGTAAACATAATCTTTCAAGTAAAGACTTTCTTGTTGTCAAGATAATGTAATCCAATTGAAGGACAATGAGAAATTACCTGAGCTATTTTACAAAGATTAATGCAGTAGATAACAATCCATATAAGTCTCATATTTAAGATATTAATCAAAATCAAATGTAGGTTTTGTTTTCTAGGTCTTTTTTTTTCCCTTAAAGAGATAACCACCTTTTATGACCTAGAGACATTTAATTTCCTCTGAATATCAGTGTTCTGTCATTTACAGTGAAGCATCACAGACCTAGCACTGATATGGCCATTACTTGTGTGGCATTTTAAAATGCTGCATTGCTTATGTCAAAAGGTAAACATAACTTGATTCACTAACAAAATAGAATTGCTGAAGGTGAGAACAGGATCTTAGAACATAGCACTGTGGAATAAAAAATATCAGAAACAGAAAGACAATTATGACCCAAACTGTTATAACATTTTACTGTAGGAAAGGACCTTATAAATCACCTATTCATATTTATTCAATTTACATAAAAAGAAGTTAAGTTTCTAATGCATTATGGTATGGGAAGGACATTCTTTCGATGGAAGTCAGGTGACCAGACTCTCCAGCTCTGCTATTAATATGTTATGTAGACTTTAGGTAAATTATTGTACCTCTCTCAATTTCAGTTTCTTAAAACATCTAATGAGAAGTTGGGATAGTTCATTTCTATGGTCCTTTTTAATTTTCTGAATTATTTAAGAACTCACATCTCTTTGATCAGACCTCTTTCCAATGTTCCATACAATGTAGGTGGAATTAATACTCAACCAATTAGTTTCTATAGGAATTGGAATAAAAATGTTATAGGGTTATAGGGTTTCTTCCACCTGTAACATATTGTTAAATTTTAGTGAAAAGATCCTCAGCTTTGGAGTCAGGATACTAAGCTTCATATCTTGTCTTCAATATTTAATAATGCATTTGTTTTAGATCAGCAAATAAATCACTTTGCCTCTCAAATGAGGATTAAACATTGATGTTACCCACATAATTAAATATCTATAAGAAAAGTCCTTTGTGACCTAAACTTGTTTCCTACTGTCTTAAGTAGAAAGTCAATTCAGTCACTGAATTACGGTAAGTTAGAAGATATTTTATAGGCAGATGCCTTTATCAAGTGATAGCACCTGTATGGAATCTATTAATCAATCTTTAAAATTAGGTGAGAGAAACGCTTAATGAGTGGGAGGAGTTTAATGTTTCCAGACATTGGATGAAATGTAATTGTGCTAGAAGCAAGTACATTGGAATTGACAAGAATTGATTATTCCCTGGAGTGACTTTCATAAAATATCTAACCATTTAGGATGATGGTGTAGCATACTAGATTTGTCTGGTAAGGGCCATTTCAGCCAAACTCCAGAGGAATTGCTTAAATGGAAAAGAGAAAGAAGAGTCTATGATAACTGCCCACAATCTTTCCAGCCTCCAATGAGCATATACATTCTTGAATGGAACAATTGTAAAATTCTAAAGTACTTCTATGGGCATCCTATAACTGTCCTCAGAAGAGCAATGACTAATATTAGTGTTTGAATCAAAACTGAAAGCAAACTAGACAAAATAGTTACACCAAGAAAAGGCAGCTTCATTTCTCTGTAAGGAGCTCCAAAGAAAATTTAATCCTATCTAAGAATTATTTTATGGGACCTGTCCAAAGAGAGAAAATGATCTTCAAGAACCAACAGCTATGAGCTACTCCTCTGCAAGGCATACCCCAAGCTTGAGTCTATCCTCCTTTGGAGCATGCATATAGTTGTTTCTTTATTTGTTTGGGGAGAGGGATTTAAGACTATATCATCTTAGTAAAAATCTGTTTCTAAAAGATAGATTAAGTCTGCCTGGATAATTTAAATTATGATGATAAGCACACTCATGAGTACCTAAGAGTTGTAGTACTATACTAGAAAACCACCCTCAACCCCTTTAGCTTACTTTTAGGACCCTGAGAAAAAATTTACCCCATTATTCACAGGAGAAGAAATTTCTGTGTACTGTTAGGGCAGGTTTGGAATACTAGCCCAGAAGCTGTAGTCCAATTTAGAATCACAGAATATTATACTTGGAAGGGCCCTTAGTGATATCTGCCATCTCTAAAAATGTTTGTCTCATTCTACATCTTGAGTCTATCTCTTCCGTCTTAAAAATTGGGTCACAAAGTTTATTACTGATTTTTTTAAGAGCCATGGTTAATCATAGTATTGATTAAAGTCTTTCAGCATTGTTTATCTTCACAATCCTATTGCTTTATAAATTATGCTCATAGTTTTGTTTATGTCATTCTGCTTCAGTCCTTCCAAGCTTTCCTTAGTTTCTTCAAACTACTCTTTTTACTTGTAATATAACGATATCCCATTATATTCATATCTCATAATTTTTTTTTGTGCCATGCCACAATTTATGGATACCTTTTTTGTTTTTTGTTCTTTGGTATAACAAAAAAAGAACTGCTATATGTGATGAAACTTTTTGAATTTTAGAATAATTTGGAAACCTTCCTAATGGTTTATAGAGGGAGAAATGTCAAAAATCAAAATTCACATGAATTTGGAAAGCTGTTTGCTTGGGCTACGGAAATTTGAATCTCAAATATAATTTCCTGATCATCAGCGACTTTATCACACTCATATAACTAAACATGCTTTTGTTCTGTGCTACTATGAATTTATTTCCAATATAGTAGCTAGAGCTAAGCATGCAAAGTACATAATCAACCATAAAATTGGGTCTTTATACATATTATCAATTCGAGGTGGGAAGAGATCCATGGAGTGTATTCCTCCTGCTTTACTGTTTTAAAATCCTAGGTCTCCATAGTACAGATGGCTTGTTTAACGTCAACCATCAGTACTATGAAAACTGCCTTTAAAAAGGGTGTGCATTTTTTAAAAATAGAGGAACATCAAGTTCTTTCTTAGATCCAGAACTGCGTAAAAAATATATATATATATATTTTCTTCTCAACAATTGTTGTCAGTGCCATGAAGGAACCTTGTTATCCATATCAATACTCTCTTAAATAATCTAATGTTACAGTTCTTCAATTTAATCATAGCCTATCATCTACTTCTCTTATTCTAGCTCAGCTTCATATACAACTTGTTGTAGCTTTGATCTTGCCTTCAACTATGAGTATTCCATTTTCATTATCTCAAACTCTGAAATTACTTTATCTGTTCATAATCTATCATAATTCCGCTCATCCTTTTGTTTTGTAATCCTATTCTTGATCTTTACTATGAATTTCAAGTACTCTACATTTTAATTTTTACCCAGACCATAATCTCTGTAGTGGTAACATTCTTCCCTTTCCAATCCTGACCCCATGGTGAATCAATTTAACTTTACACTGTCCTCTTATTTTATTCCCCTACCTCTCCCATCCCTCGGCTTAATAAAATTACTTCTGGTACCAGTTCAAAGGCATTGCTAAATTTTCAGTTTGAATACTATATCTTGGATACTACCAAGTAATATGAATTAGGGATATGCATTTCATTATGAACCAAAGAATTTAGTGCTGGAAGCAACTTTTGATATCATTTAATATAACTTTTTTTTTTCTTTTTCTTTTTAACAGATGACTGAGAGTCAGAGTAACCTGACTAGGTAAAAAATCAGCAGGAAGTAAGTAGCTGAGCAGATGCAAGCAACTGGGTCTTCCTTAGCAACTTTTCCTTTGTCCTTCCTATTATATTTTGTTTGCATCTCTTTAATATACTGATGTTCATTTATTATTTTAAGTCATAGCTAAAGCCATATGTCTCATTTCCTTAGTAAGCTATAAATTCTATGATAACTGCTATGATGTTTTAACGAATAAATTTTAATTTCTCATACAAAGAACATTTCATATGAAAAAAACAATATGCAAAGTACTTTGCAAATACTAAAAAAAAATGCCAGGTATTATTTTCCATAATTTAACTGTTTTTGTAGTTGTACAACACTAATAAATAATATTAATACAACTAATTGTACCAATATCACAATGCTTCTATTGTCATTTCTTTTCATTATCATATTACTACTGTTACTAATATTTATTGCTGACATTTATATATCATACATATTTTATATATATTATATCTTGGCCTTTGGGAAATGTTATGTGTTTGTATCTGTGTATATACATATATATATATATATATATATATATATATATATGTATGTGTGCATACATAAACATATATATGATGTGTGTATATACATTTACATGTATAAATGTATATATATTATTTGATTTATTCTGAGTAACATTATTTACTATAATTGCAATGTTAACATGATAAGGATCACAAATGTCATTAGATGTTTTTTAAAAACCTTTTCAGATCTGAAGTTTATGGATTTTTCAACTATAATATGGTTTTCTATAGAATTATATATAAATTATAAAATAAATTATAAGTTTATGATACTTTCCCCATAATTGTTTTATTTTAGGTAGTATCCGCATTTCTTAAAGAGTTGAGGTTCAGGTTAAAGGTTTTGTTTGTCGTCTCACAACTTATAAGGGTTAGAGTTAGAATTTGAACCTAATCCAGTGCTTTTATTGATTTCTTTTTGTTTTATCCCCTTTCTAGGAAAAAAAAATTCCAAATATTATATTATCCATTATCTGATTTAAAAAAAATTACTTCACCAAGAAATCTTGAATCAGATGGTAACTGTGTAACTATAGTCAAGACTGGTTAAGTGACTTAATTTAAAAAAAAAAAAAAAAGATACAATTTTAAAAAAGTGATTTGCTTGAAATCATAAATCCGGAAAGTGTTTGAGGCAGGATTCAAATTCATGTTTCTTAACTCCAAGTCCAATCCTTCCTTATGCTCCATCTAGCTTCTTTAACTGCGTGCTATTATCATTTGTTCTTCCTTGTTGTAGAGGACCAATGACATCAGGAAAATGATATTTCGATTTGTAAGTGAATTGAATTTAAGTGAGGCAGAGCTATGTAAAGTTCTCAGTTACTTTCTCTCTTCCAGGATCATCTGAGTCCAGTGGCAAGACTTAGATCAGGATAACTGAAGATGACTCCAGATACAGAAGGAGACCTTGGTCTTTTTAAACTAAGGTTTTCCTCAGGTCTCAGTCTGTCTGAGACAAAACCCAACATACTGATATAAAGATAGGTTTTAAAAAATAAGGCAAAAGATGGACTAGTTTACTTATTCAAAAAAAAAAAAATCAAACTGGGAGGGAAAGACCCTCAGAGTTTGTCCAAAACAGAAAGAATTGCTATTTACATTTACTCTGAGCCATTAAAATCCAAATAAAGACCTACTGAGGCTTGGTCATCTTTGAGAGCCAGAGTGATTTGTGTTTAAGTCATGCTCAATTTGTACTATTTGCATACCAATAGGCTTTATCAAAGTCTGGTTTTCCAGAGAGGGAGGAAGAAAGGTAGGAAGGTAGGAAGGAGGAAAGAATGAAAGAAGTTAGGAAGGAGGAGGGAAAGAAGAGCAAGGGAGAGAAGGAAGGGGGGAGGACAGGAGAAAAGAGGGAAGGAGAAAGTGAAAGAGAGAGGAAGTCAAAGAGGAAGGAAGGAGGGAAGAAGGGAAGGAAGAATAAAACTGGTCATTTAGGTTCCCAGTAAAGCAGCTAATATACTTACAGACAGTGGTTTGTCCTTCATTCATAGAGAATCTCAGCTGCTAAGCTTCCTGGGGCCCTAGGTAACTCATCTCTAAGATAAGGAATCAATATGATGGCCCCTGCAATTCTTTCTAGCTTTAAATATATGACCCTATGATTCTCAACCATTGGTGTCATTTATGTCTTTTACCGTCTGGAAGGTTAGGTTATAAGATAGGTGTTCTCCCAAAAAGCACAGATCTGAAGTGGAGATACAGGATGCTATAAATCAGTGACTAATTCCATACTTTCCATGAGATTCCTCATGATGTTAAGTAGCAAATCCAAGTGAGTGCAGATGCATTGCCACAATTACCATGTTTACAGATTGCCTCCACTGATTTCCTAAGTATGGGCTGTCAATCCAGCAGGCACAATTGTCAATGATAAACATTAATGGAAGGCAAGCAGCCCTCAATCAGGGTTGAAAGACTCACTTATCTTTTGGCTGTGCTTCTGCTTTTCATCCAGTTCTTTGGTTTGGCTCATATTCCTGTAATCTGGCTTCCTCATTCACTCATTCATTTTCTTACTCACACAATCACCCAGCTACGCTTTCTACCTCCCTCTCCCTTGCCTAACTTATCTCTCCATTTTAATGTTGTCCCTTTGTTTTTGCTCTTTTACAGGTGTGAAGCAAATCTAAATGTTAATATTTTGTGGGGCTGCATCTCTGTTGGGGAAGGCAGACCACAGGAATATCAAGCAAAGAAATATTATTCACACATAAGATCTGTGTAGGAGTTGCCTTCCTATGCAAGGGTGCAGTAGAATTAAATGTCATAGTCTATTATCCTTTAAAGCAGAATAGTAGGAGTTAAAAAAACACACAGAGGTAATTCAGTTCTTTGACAGGATAAACATGGAGTACTTAGAGTCTTAATGATGGTGAAGTACCTATATTATGGGTAAAGGCCACTGGCAAGTATATTTAAGGACATGAAAATTTTATCAATTTTATAAAGTTCAGTGATGTTGATGCTGAGTAAAATAGTTCATTGCTTTTCAGAGTCTTCTTTTGTGCCCATAAAACACTAATATGCTGAATTTTGCCCTTTTATCACATAGAAGTTTGTCTAGTGACAAAGCATATATGATAATATAGAAAATCTTGATGGTTTATTATATCTAGTTAGAAGTAAGGAATACTTGGAATTCAAGTCAAGAATAATGACTGTGTATACATACACACATATCTATGGATGTATATATAAAATCACATAGCTAATAAATAAGCAAACCAAGATTAAAAATACAATTATTTTTATTCCAAAAAGAATTGTTTTCTCTTTATTCCACATTTACCTGATGAGGTTCAAAACATAAATATTATTCTGCCTGTTTTATGGCACTGAAAAGAAAAATTAAATAACTTGCTCAAGGTACTAGCCGAAGCCTAATAAGTATTGCCTTCCAAAAATGTACCTTTTTCTCACAGGCAATCCGTTTTTTTTTTTTTTTTTTTTTAATTTTAGCTTAATTTGTTTATTTATTTAGCTATTTTATTATTTTTTTTTATTATAGCTTTTTATATACAAAACATATGCATGGGTAATTTTTCAACATTGACTGTTGCAAAAACTTCTGTTTCAACTTTTCCCCTCCTTCTCCCCAACCCCTACTCTAGATAGCAGGAAGTTCCATATATGTTAAATATGTTAAAGTTTAAGTTAAATACCATATGTATATATACATATCTGTATATGTATATAGATATATACATATTTATACAGTTATCTTGTTGCACAAATAAGATTGGATTTAGAAAGAAGATAAAAAGAAGAAAAAACAAAAATGCAAGCAAACAATAACAAAAAGTGTGGGAATATTATGTTGTGGTCCATACTTATTTCCCAGTGTTCTTTCCCTGGGTGTAGCTGGTTCTGTTCATTACAGATCAATTGGAACTGATTTGGATCCTCTCATTGTTAAAGAGAGTCATATCTATCAGAATTGATCATCATGTAGTATTGTTGTTGAAGTGTATAATGATCTTCTGGTTCATTTCACGTAGCATCAGTTCATGTATATCTCTCCAAGCCTCTCTGTATTCATCCTGCTGGTCATTTCTTATAGAACAATAATATTCCATAACCTTCATATACCACAATTTATTCAGCCATTCTCCAACTGATGGACATCCCTTCAACTTCCAGTTTCTAGCCACTATGAAAAGGGCTCCCACAAACATTTTTACACATATGGGTCCCTTTCCTTTCTTTAAGATCTCATTGGGATGTAAACCCAGTAATAACACTGATGGATCAAAAGGTTTGCACAGGTTGATAACTTTTTGTGCAAAGTTCCAAATTGCTCTCCAGAATGGCTTATCTCAGTAAACATGTGGGATATATTCAGTATATAGAATATGTGCCTTGTTACATAAACAATCTAAGAAATAATTTCTGAGAAATTAACATGTTATTAATTATGGCTAGCAAATAATTAATAAAAAAAATGTTCATTTGGTTTTCTCCCAGGAACCAAAGCCTCCATCTCTCAGAAGAATATTGAATGGTGAAATGATCTGATAAAGGAGGTGTTCCTGAGGGCGGAAATCAACTATGACTGGTGAGCAATAAATGAGAGTAGGAGTTGGACATATTAGTAAGAAGTTAAGCAAATATTCTTCAGCAACTCCTGTAGAGAATGTGACCTAATCATGAGACTCAGCCTCCTTCAGCAATTTGAGCAAAAAAAATAAAATAGATTTCTACCCAGATCTCACTGGTTGGTTTTCTAGTTGTGTCCACCCAACTATGTACCCTAAGAATTTGGGCAATTTCACCTATTAGTGATGTTCTTCAATTTCTGGATGAATAACTTACAGGGTTTTGTTTTTGAATTAATAAATAGAAAAGGGATGACATTAATCTCCATTAATAATTCATTATTAATATGAAAAAAATAATGATATATATTTTAAGCTGTAGATTGAAAATTGACAATTGCTTATGTCTGTGGAGCATTTCATGATTTATAAAGTGTTTTTCTAACAAAACACTATCAAGTTGATAGTGTAAAGTTTATTCTCCCTATGTAACAACTGAGGAAGCTTGGGGTTCAGAATTGAGTTATGGTATCATCACACTTACTTTTGAAGTAAATAGAAAAAAAAAAACAAGGATTTGAACTGTGATTCTAAATCTTTAACTCTTTCCTCTTCATTATATGGACTTTCATCCAAGGTATAATCAATTTCGTATATATAATGTGTGTATTCAGAGAAATTCAGCATAATTATGACTCTTTAGTCAACTTGAGTTATTTTTTCCCCCAAGCACTCCATGCATTTATGCTTTTTTCCTCCTTTTGGGGGGCAATAGATTCATTGCTTTTCTTTGTGAATAAACTACCAAGCTGCTCTTTAAAATCTCTGGAGTTCCTTTTAAACTAGTATCATCTCTCATCTCCTTGTCACCAAAAGCCAATACCAAGCCTCATCACAGTGATCAATTGAGCCATTATCCCTTTGTGACACCTAAAGGTAGTGCTGTTTGTAAAACACGTGAGTCAACCTCATTGATCTTATGATATGTGGAGTCAGATACTTTGGTGATCCGAAAGTTAGTGATATTTTCTTGGCACAGGATTTAAAGCCAGAGATTTCCCTTTTTGGAGGGATAGGGAAGATAATAGTGGTGGTGAATGCCTAGGTCCCATTTCCAGCTCAAACAAAGAGTGATAACTTGCACAAAAGTGATTTGGGAAAGTACTTGTGCCTTAGGATGGCCAACAGGTCAAAAGCCTTGGACAAACAAATTTAGTCTACATATTATGCTAGATTCTGTTGACTTATCTCCTGTTTCACACTACTTCTTTTATGTCATTTTAACTTCATTATCCCTTTCTCACTAACAAGCTTTCCCTTTCTGGTAAATCCCACATTTGGTCCCTCATTCCTTTAAACAGTCTTTCTTAGTATAAAACTGTCTCAGTATTTATTACATATTAGCCACTTAAATAGCTTGATGTAGTGGTAAAGACATCCGGATTCAGAGGCACAGACTCCATTATTATTATTTATATGGCCTGGAACAAGTCACCCTCTCTGGAGGTTATTTTCTTTAAAACATGAAAAAGTTGTATTAAATTATGTTTAAAGTCTTTTCCAATCTTTATCTTCTCAAAGTATTGAGCGCATCAGAACAATTCTACTCTTGCTAATCTGTAGCACTAATTTTCATCAAAATGAAAACCATGGATCATCAGAAGGGATCAATGTACATGAAAAAAGTATACAAATGAATTAGAGATATACCAAATTAAAATATCTAACCACCACAATTCTATCTTCTCATTCCTACTCTAGCCCATACCATTCCCAATATCCAGATGAAGAGACGTTGAATCTTTTGGAACCAAGTGCTTTGGTTGGTATCTCAAATTAAAAGACAAGAAAAATAACAGCATTTAGGAAATTAGAAATTAAAGCCCTTCACAGATGGCAGCTGTCATTTCCTATCTGGTCATCTGGCTTCTTTTAAACAAATCCCATTTTAATTCCTTTTCTCTTGGAAAATTCCAATCATCTACTGGAAAATCAATTCTAATTTTCCCCCGCCCCCAATGGAGGATCAAAGGAAGAAGGTAGAGGAACCCAGTGACCTTGAAATGTGAGTAAAATTTCATACAGTTTCTGTATGAGAATCAGAACTTTCACATTCTGGGAACAGGTGGTGAAACTATTATAAATGTGCAGCTGTTTTATACCTTCAAATTCCCCATGGAAAAGCCTGAGGTGATTGTTATGTAAAAATATGTTTTGTCTCTACAGAATACATTTAATAAAACTGTGAGCTATGTAAATTTGCCATCTAGAGGTATAGGCATTGGAAAACTTGATGATATTTTTGTTTATCTTAAGAAATTACACTTATTAGTATAAATCATCTACATCATAAATTAGCATAATAGAACCATCCCTATAATAAAAAGCTGCCATTCTAGTGCCTCATAGCTTTATTTCTATGTAGCTTTATTAGCAATGAATATCAAGTAGTTCAGGAGACATAATATATTGTTTAATGTGAGATCATGGAATAAAAACAGACCCAATGAATATGTGTGCATGAGTCCCATATGGCCAAGAAAACTATGAGAATGAAGTACAGTAAAGAAAGAAGTACTGTAGTACAAAGAAGCCATGTGGTATAATGGAAAGACCACTGGACCAGGAGTCCAGATTTACTATCTACTTTTGCCATTGGTTAAGCTTTGTAATCATGGCCATTTCTCATTACTATTCTGAGACTAAATGTTTTCAACTGTAAAATGATTATAATACATTGGTACTACTTTATGGGAAAAGAGTAGGGTTTAAATATTATAGTTTTGGAGCTGGGGCACTAGCATAGGGATCATTGAGGCAAACCCCTTGGATTTGATAAGTAAAATAATTTTACTCCTTATCAATCTTGAAAATTCTGACTGAATAAAATTACTATGATGACAATAAAGATCAAAATGCATTCAGGAGAAGATAACAAAATCAAACCTCCTATGTGCACATCCGAAGCCTCCAAGAAAGATATGAATTGTTCTCAAGCCATGGAAGAATGCAATACGAATTTTGAAAATTTAGTGAAAGAGGTAGAAGAAAAATTGTGAAGAAAAATGAGAGTGATGCAAAAAAAAAAACATGAAAAAAGAGTCAATAGTTTAGTAAAGGAGACAAGTGCATACACACACACAAATATACACATACATACATATGCACACACTACAAAAGAAAATAACATCTCAAAAAATAGAATATGCCAAATGGTAAGAGACACAAAAATTCAAGGAAGAGAAGGATGCTTTGAAAAGCATAATTTGTCCAAAGGAAAAAGATATATAAAAATGCACTGACAAGAAGAACCTTTAAATAAGTAGAATTGGTTAATTAGAAAAGGAAGTACAAAAGCTCACTAAAGAAAATAACTTCTTAAAACTTAGAACTGAGAAAATAGAAGCTAATGATGTTGTAAGAAATAAAAAAATTTTTAAAAATCAAAAGGTTGAAAAAATAGAATACAATATAAAATACTTCATTAGAAAAATAACTTATCTGGAAAATAGATCCAGGAGAGATAATTTTAAAAACATTACAAGCAATGATAATAAAGAGCTCATTCATTATCTTTCAAGAAATTCCCAAAGAAAATTGTCCTTTATTTAAGAATAAATAGGAAAAAGAGAGAAGAAAAAGACAACAAAAGAAAAAAAAAATGCCTCATGCACAGCAGAACATGAGAGGATAAAAATATATTAAATTTTCATTTCAAGAAAGCCTATATAATAAATACTATACATTATGTTCAGCAAGCACTCTTTTCTTTCCTGCACTTTCCTGAAGTGGGTCCCCACTCCACTGCAGCCAAAAGTAATAGTATTCAATTGCTCTTCTTCACCTTGATCCAAATATAGGCAAAGTAATGTAGTGCTGTCCCCAGTGCTACCAAAGAAAGCCCTTTCATCTCCTTCTTACCAGTTGTTCAACCTCCCTGTCATCAGTGTGTTACTGCTGCTGAATGGCTCCCCAGCCTTGTCATGGCTTTTTGGGGCCCAATCTGAACTGGCATGTGGTCCACTACCACTCAAATATTCCAGATCATTCCTGACAACTTTCTAAGTCATCTTTGGCTGGAAAATTATTTCACTCCATTCTCTTGTGGGTTTTGATGTTCCAGGAAATGTTTTATGGCATTATTTAAAAGTGTTCAGAAAGGTTTGGAGGAGAGCTTAGGAGAGCTACTGTTTTTTCTCCACCTTGTGGGTTCCATCTACCAATATTTAAATATCTAAAGTGATTTTATTTTATAGGGCTTTTTTCTTATGATACACACCTTCATGCATACTTCAACATCTTCCCTGGCCTACTCACTTCTTCTACATACTGTGCCTGTATGGTACTTAACATCTATTTATTGATTTTATCTTTCTCATCATGGTTGATGGAAAGATAAAATACTATTTTAAAATCACTTTGCAACCTTAAAGCATCATAAATCCTAAGAATTATTATTGTTGTTGTTGTTGTTACCACTTGCTCATAATCACAAAGCTTATATATTTATAAATATTTATATTTTGTGTAATATTTATATAAACCTATTCTTAAGTCTCAAGAGGACATGATGGATGGGCTACTCCTAGAGGCAGTGTATCTCCTCTTTACAAGAATTATTTTTTTATTTATTAATTTTATAATTATATATTTTTTGATAGTACATATGCATGGGTAATTTTTTTTTTATCCCTTGTATTCACTTTTCCAAATTTTCCCCGCCATCCCTCTACTCCCTCCCCTAGATAACAAGCAATCCCATATATAATAGTGTTACAGTATATCCTAGATACAATATATGTATGTAAAACCAAATTTCTTGTTGCACGATAAGAATTGGATTCTGAAGGTATAAGTGGGGTAGAAAGAGAGTAGTACTAAGAGTTTACATTCAATGACCAGTGGTCCTTCTCTGGGTGTAGCTGTTTCTGTTCATCATTGATCAACTGGAAGTGAATTGGATCTTCTTTATGTTGAAAATATCCACTTCAATCAGAATGTCTTCATACAGTATTGTTGTTGAACTGTGTAATGATCTCCTGGTTCTGCTCATTTCACTCAGCATCAATTCATGTAAGTCTCTCCAGGCCTCTCTGTATTCATCCTGCTGGTCATTTCTTACAGAGTAATAATATTCCATAACATTCATATACCATAATTTACCCAACCATTCTCCAATTGATGGGCATCCATTCATTTTCCAGTTTCTAGCCACTACAAAAAGAGCTGCCACAAACATTTTGGCACATACAGGTCCCTTTCCCTTCTTTAGTATTTTTTGGGGATATAATCCAAGTAGTAGCACTGCTGGATCAACGGGCATGCACAATTTGATAACTTTTTGGTCATAGTTCCAAATTGCTCTCCAGAATGGCTGGATACTTTCACAACTCCACCAACAATGCATCAGTGTTCCAGTTTTCCCACATCCCCTCCAACATAAATCATTAGTTGTTCATGTCATCTTAGCCAATCTGACAGGTGTGTAGTGGTATCTCAGAGTTCTCTTAATTTGCATTTCTCTGATCAGTAGTGATTTGGAACACTTTCATATGAGTGGAAATAGTCTCAATTTCATCATCTGAAAATTGTCTGTTCATATCCTTTGACCATTAACAATCTGAGAATGGTATGATTTCTTATAACTTAGAGTCAGTTCTCTATATATTTTGGAAATGAGTCCTTTATCAGAACTTTTAACTGTAAAAATATTTTCCCTATTTGTTACTTCCCTTCTAATCTTGTTTGCATTAATTTTGTTTCTACAAAAGCTTTTTTAATTTGATGTAATCAAAATCTTCTATTTTGTGATGAATAATGATCTCTAGTTCTCCTTTGGTAATAAATTCCTTCCTCCTCCACAAGTCTGAGAGGTAGACTATCCTCTGTTCCTCTAATTGTGTTATGATCTCATTCTTTATGCCTAAATCATGGACCCATTTTGATCTTATTTTGGTATATGGTGTTAAGTGTGGGTCCATATATAATTTCTGCCATACTAATTTCCAGTTTTCTCAAGTTTTTTTTTTTTCAAATAATGAATTGTTATCCCAAAAGTTGGTATCGTTTGTCAAACACTAAATTGCTATAGTTGTACCCTATTTTGTCCTGTGTACCTAATCTGTTCCACTGATCAACTAGTCTATTTTTTAGCCAATACCAAATGGTTTTGGTGACAGTTGCTTTATAATATAGCTTTAGATCAGGTACAGCTAAACCACCTTCATCTGACTTTTTTTTTTTTCATTAATTCCCTTGACATTCTCGACCTTTTGTTCTTCTATATGAATTTTGTTGTTATTTTTTCTAGGTCATTAAAATAGTTTCTTGGGAGTCTGATTGGTATAACACTAAATAAATAGATTAGTTTGGGGAGTATTATCATCTTTATTATATTCGCTGGGCCTATCCAGGAGCACTTAATGTCTTTCCAATTATTTAAATCTGACTTTATTTTTGTGGTAAGAGTTTTGTAATTTTACAAGAATTCTTTATGTGGGAAGGGATATTAGTGACAAATATAGCTGGAAGTCCTCATACAAAAGAAACATTCAACCTCCTTTTGTCTAGGTATGATGATGTGTAATGGAAATACCCTATCCCCTGGTTTGTATCGTGCAGAGATATTCTGGAATTGGAAGTGAATCTGACCTGCTCACATTTGTTGAAGATAAGACTTTTCCATTATTTGAGGAGCTAGACAAAGAGATGCCTTCCAAAGGCATTAATCAGCCAGGATATATGTCCCTGACTTTCTCTAGCGTGACTGACATTGGTCTAGAATGATGACATGCTCAAGACCCCTATGTGTAGAAAAGACATTGAGTGCTTTTTAAGTGAGAGTTATAAAGAAGCTGAGAGCTCAGGACTTAGTAATTACTTCATTCTCTATTAGACCTATGATTTCCTGCTTTTAGGTAAATGAGATTCAAGATACATATTACCTTATGAGCTTTGAACTACCAGAATTATGAGCCACCAGAAGCCCAGCAGCTGGAGTTCATGCCAGTATATTTTGGAAGCAAAGAGTGAAGCCTCATGAATACCTTGCTTGACCTAGTCCAGCATTAGCAGTTATGTAAACTAATAATAGCTAGGATTTTTATAGCAGGCATTTTATGTTAATTGCTGTGCTAAATAGTTGACAAATATTTGATTTAAAACTCACAACAATCCTGTAAGGTAGATTCTATTGTTTTTCTCCTTTTAAATAAGAAAAAAAAAATTAACAAGTAAACAGAGTTTTAGTGATTTGCCAAAGATTAGACAGTTAATAAGTATCTAAGAAAAGTTTTGAATTTTCATCTTTCTAGCTCCAGGCCCTATGTTCTATCCACTAAGCTATCTAGCTGCTTCTGAAATTTGTTTATCCATTATCCATGAGACATTTATAAGAAGTATTGGTCGGACATATTGAATGTAGAAATTGTGCTAAGTCTGAATCTCTTCTCACTAAGGATCAAGTAGATATAGTAGAGATAACGACCTCTAAATATTGGAGGAAAGAGTATATGGATTTTTCTTACTATATCTTCAAAATAACCCTTTGTAAAAACTAATTAATGTTAATTGGCTAAATGGCACAGAGATACTGATTGGTTAACAATAGGGAGAATCCAACCAAATCTTTCACAGCATGATGAACATGGAAATATGTATAGAAGAATTGTACATGTTTAACCTATATTGGATTGTTTGAGGAAGAAACTGTAATTCTTCAAATATATTCTTAGAACCCAGAGAGTGAAATATAAGTTTTATAAAGGGTTATTTTGAAGATGCAAGGAAAATTACATCAAAAATGGAAAAAAAAACACAAGAAAGGAAAAAAAAAAACACAAGCAAACAACAATGAAAAAGTAAAAAAATATATTAAATGTTGATTTACAGTCAGTCTCTGTAATTCTCCCTTTGGATATGAATGGCTCCTTCCAAATCTATTCAAATTGCCTTAAATTACCATATTGTTGAAAAGAGCCAAGTCCATCACAGTTGAAAATTATATAATTTTGTAGTTGCTATGTACAATGTTATTTTGCTTCTAAGTTCACTTAGCATTAGTTCATGTAAGTCTTTCCAGAATTTTCTGAAGTCAGCCTACTCCTCATTTCTTATACAACAACAATAATCCATTACAATCATATACCATAATTTATTCCACCATTCCCCACTTGATGGACATCCACTCAATTTCCAGTTCCTTGACACTGAAAAAAGGGCTGATACAAACATTTTTTGCACATGGTGGTCCTTTTCCCTTTTTTATGCTCTCTTTGAGATACCGACTCAGAGACACTGCTGGATCAAAGACATTTTTATAGCCCTTTGGACAAAGTTCCAAATTGCTCTTTAGAATGGTTGGATCAGTTCACAACTCTACCAATAATGTATTAGTGTCCCAGTTTTTCCACATTCCTTCCAATATTTATCATTATCTTTTCCTGTATCTTTTAGTCAATTTGAGAACTGTGAAGTGGTATCTCAGAGTTATCTTGATTTGTATTTCTCTAATCAATAGTGATTTAGAGCATTTTTTTTTATAAGACTAGAAATGGCTTAATTTTTTTTTGAAACTTTATAAAATAAACTTTTTAAATTGATTCTTTTTTTCTGGTTATACATGTATATTAACTTTTCAAAATACACCTTTTTAAATGAATCATATTGGAAGAGAAAAAGCAGAACAAAAGGATAAAACCATGGGAGAGGAAAAAAAAAAGTATGCATAGTATGTGTTAGTTTACATTCAATTTCAATAGAAGAAACACTTTCAATATCTCTTTGAAGAACTTTGGAACTGATTTCAAGATATGGGGGACACTGTCACAGGATTGCTTACTTAGCATGGTATGCCAACAGCAATGATTGAAGCAAAATTTCAATAGCTCAAAGAAACATGAAATACACAATAATTAAAGGGACTTTTTTTTTGAACTTGTAGTTGCGACTCCCAAGCTCCTATTGGTTTGGTAAGCCACAGTTAGATATACTGAACCTTGACTCTAAAATAGTAATGGTATTTTGGTCCTTTTAAAGAGTGGAGGATAAACAAACAAACAAACAAACAAACAAAAAACACCTAATTCCATTTTGTTTCTACAAAGAAGATACAAGGAAATTTGGCTACTATTTATTTCTAAGAACTTATATTAATTGTAAACAAACATAATATTGCTGATCCTCAATAATTGATTAGTTTGATTAATGTGCAAATGCATGGAGAAACTTAAGAACCAATGTAAATTAAAATAAGCAGAACTAATCAATTAATAAATATTAAGTGCCTATTATGTACCAAGTGTTACATTGAGCACTGGGAATACAAAAAGGAGCTAAAGAAAATCCCTTCCCTAGAGAGCTTAAAATCTAAAGGTAAAACAGTATAGAAAGTTATGCAACAATGGAAATGAAAACAAAAGCAACAAAATAATAAAAAATTAATGCTCTGAAATTAAATCAACCAAGCTTGCCATCCCTCCCCCCCATAAGATGGAAGAATATCTTTATAGTAAATGTTAGGAACTTTCTAGAAATCTGCTTTGATATGTTAGTTTTACTGATTTTTTTTCTATCCCCCCCTTTATTATTATAAGTGATAGTTGATAGTTCTCTGGTAGGAGAAAGCAGAGAGGTATATTTTAAAATGTAGGTAGGTAGATGATAAATAAAAGAAATCCTGTTTATTAAGTTCTTATCATATTGGCTGGCACATAGTTGTTACTATAAAAATTAGTTGTTATCATTGTTGCTATTATTGTTTTCATTATAATAGACTATTAAGTATGCCAGGCACTGTGCATAGTATGATGTTCTTGATGAGTTGCTTCTATTGTGTCCGATTCTTTGCAATCCAATTTGACAAACGTACGGGAATGGTTGTGAATAATATATTGTATATATATATATGCAGAAATTTGCACATCTCATGCTTTTTTTTCCCCATGCTATATCAATACTCCTTTGTTCATGTAGGACAGCATTTTCTCTGATCAGGGTACATTGTTCTGAACAGTTCTATGCCAGTATCTCCCATATCACAACAATCAATGTCAAAGTTATTAAGAAAGTCTTTGAGAATGTCTTTTTATAGTTTTGTTGTTTTTTTTTTCTGACAATGATGTGAGCATTTTCCTTTTGTGAGTTTCTCATAAAAATAGTCTTTTTCTTCTTTTTTTTTTTTTTTTTTTTTTTTTTTTTGCCCGCATGTAATGGCATTCAAACCTCTTCTTCAACTGGAATATTTGCTAGTAAGGAATTGACTTCAACTTCAGGTAAATGGTTATTGCCTCCAGCATTGATTGAGGATGATTTGTTGAGAATACTGTGAACATATTCAACCCATCTCTTTAGGATCATGTCCTTATCACAAATCAATGTGGCTCTATCATCATTGATGTACCATAGATCTTTGGCCCATAAATAGCCTTCACAGCATGATACAAACACTCTGAAGTGACTGAATTTCATTTGTCCTCTTATTGAGCCAAGAATCCTGCATAGCTCTTGGCTTTACTTGTTCTTTATTTTTGATGCAACTAAATACTTCCTTCTTAAAGATGAATGAATTATTTTGCAAATACAACCTGTGTTGTTGCCTTTGCTCATTTAATAGCTTTTGAATTTTCCCATTATTTAAATCAAAAGTCTTGATGTAAGTGTTCCGTTCTAGATGAGCAAGTGCAGTGCTATGCATTAAATTTCTGAAATCAATTCATTTCCTTTCTGTTTCACTGTTGGCAACTGTGTTGCTCAACTTAGCCTCCAAATTAGCAACAAGCTGTCCTTACTCCAAAATCATGTAACCTGTTGACATTAATTCTTCTGGGAGTCTTTCCCTGTCCTAGGGACCATTGCCTTTGTTGAATGTGAATATTTAGCTTTGAGAGGATAAGTCTATGATCAGTCCAACATTCTGCACCACACATTGCCTTTGTCACTCTCACAACCAGTCTATCTCTTCTCCTTATAATCATACTCTATTAAATGTCAGTGTTTGCTATACAGGAAGTTTAATTGTATTAAGATAAACAATAACAAGGACGTGAAATGCATAAATTTGCAGTAGTAAGTGACGATTGCTATTGCTGTTTTCTACTCCATTTCTCCTAAGCTTGCTATGTCTGCTCCTATTCTAGAATTAATTTCACAAAGAATTTTAAGCTTGTCCTCTTTTGGCTCATGAATGATAAGGGCTTTTAGGTCTTTATAACTATTTTATTTGACCTCATCAGAGTTTATCATGGTGGAAGCATAAGTACTGATGATGGTAGTATATATTTTCTTGCAATTGGAAATTACATTTTCAGAAGCTGTCATTCACTTCTTTGGGTAGGCATACAAATTTGTTGACTATATTAGTTTTGATTGCAGAACCTATACCCATTTCACAGAACTTGCCTATACTGAGAACACTTCAAAAAATATATATCCAGTTCCTACTTCAGTAAGCTGGCCTTCACTTTCCAGCCTAGTTTCACTCAGGTCTACTATTTGGATACAATAACTGCTGAGTTTTCTCATGACAAAAGCTGTTCATCTTTCAAGTCTTATTAAATTTTGCATTGTTGGGGCAGCTAGATGGCTTTGTGGATGGAGTGCTGGCCCTGAAATTAGGGGATCTGAGTTCAAATCTGACCTCAGACACTTAATACTTGTTAGCTGCATGACCCTTGGCAAATCACTTAACCCCAGGAAAAACCTCAGGAAAAAATATTGCATTGTTTATAATTATGCACACCTTCCATGTATGGCAATTCCATATACTGATGTACAAGATGGCATCTTTGAAGAATTTTTTGTATGTATGTGTATATGTGTTCAGGACAAGGTAAGATCCCTGTCTGCTGCAGTAATAAGGGCAGAGGTAAGTAAGCAATTTTTAGGGCCATTTTATAACTTGTCTCTCATACTAGAAAGTGAGCAGGCTGCTCAGACTCCCAGGGAGCTGCTGAATTCCACTGCTACTGCTTTCAATGAAAAGATGACCCTTTGGCCTGGGCTGCCTGTGTGCAGCATTTTTGACTAGAGTTCCAGGGGTATTTGCATCTGCTGCCTAATCACTTGCCTGTCATTACAGGATTTTGAGATGGGCAGAAATGATAAAATGGTAGGAGTGATATCTTTTGATTGGTGAACATATTGGAATTAAGTGAAGCAGAATTGTATGAACTTATTGGCTTCACCTTCTCTTCCACAGTCACTGTTGTCCAGTGGTGGGAACGAGTCAAGATGACTTGCAAAGGCTCAAGATGCAGTGGATGACCTTGGCATCTTCAATGTCTAACCAAGCCCTAAGTACTCCACAGTGCTTCAGCAGCTGTCTTCAAGGCCATTAGAACAGATTGTTCTCATCTGCCCCTCATCATGGTTAAGTCTTCACATGTTTGAGGTAGACATCACCTGTGGGATTGAGAACCCTCAGTTACAGCCTGTTTACCCCATCTTTTGGAATGGTTTACAAATTGTGGCTGCAGTGCATCTTAGAGTGTCTTGGAGCCACAGGTAAGAGTGAGGTGGATCAGGTGGAGACCAAAGGTAGAAAACCTTCCTGAAAAGCACTCATCAGAGTATCAGTATTTCCTGAACACACCACATACCTCCTATATACATATAATTCTCTCTTTCTCTGCCTCTGTCTCTCTTTGTTTCTCTGCCTGTCTCTAGCTTTCTCTATGCTTCTCTTTCTGCCCCACTCTCCCTCCCTCCTTTCTTCCTTCTCTCTCTCTCTCTCTCTCTCTCTCTCTCTCTCTCTCTCTCTCTCTCTCTCTCTCTCTCTCTCTCTCTCTCTCTCTCCTTACTCCTCCTCTTCTCTCTCCCTGCCCCAAGAATTTCTGAATTTTGGGATTCCCCCTATGTAAAGGACCTAGAACCGATCTTCTCTGTGCGGAAGGGAGCCGCCCTAATGTCAGTCAACTCCAGAGCTCCGGGCTGATTAATAGAGCTGCGTGTCTGTGGATGCGTAGCGCTATGAGTCGCCTGGCCATGAAAGGAGAAACCCGACTAGGCATTGATAAGGGAGCTGGCCCCGCCCACGATGGGAGGTTTCGGGGAGGGTCTGAGAACCTCTATAAGAGGAATTGCCAGCGGCGACTCGGAGAGACATTTTGGGTGCAGACAATAAAGACCAGTTCTGCTACACGTTGGCTCTCTGTTTGCTTATTCCCCGCTCCTGTCTCCGGAGCGGGGCCGGAGACGTCCGAAGGCTGGTGATAGCGTGAGGCGCGCAGTAAGAAACTTTCAGTTTCCAGTGAAGCTGCAGGGAAGCAGACCCACAACAAGTGGCGCCCCGAACAGGGACCTGGGCAGTGTATTCGCTGGAACAAGGAAAGGTAAGTAGAAAGACGCGCTCCTTGATTATTAGAATCAAGAAGAAGCAAACAGCCTGACTGCTTAGACGCAGTTGGATGAGGCATGGGACAAAAAATAGTTAAAGCCCATATCGAGCCAACAGATTCAGGAGTATATGCTTCACAGCTGTATAAACTCTGTAAGAAAAACGGAGTAGAGCTGAATTTGAAAGCATGCAGAGCCTGGATAGAAAAGATAAAGACTGTAAGTCCGTGGATAGTTCATTCAGCAATAGAACCTAATAGCTGGAGTGTCGTAGGCAGGCAAATGGCATCCTATGTTAAAGAGGACCCCAGGTATTTGTCAAAGAAGGACTTTGCCATGTATCATATAGTTGGGGCTGCCTTAGAGCCTGAAATACCTAAATTAACTGACACTCATTCCACACAGGTGGGAGAGTCCCTTTGGGATTCGAGTAGTTCAGAGGACGAACTAGCGGACTTTACAGAACGAGACTTTCCCCCTTTGTATCCATGGGATGATTTGCCACCGGTTAGGGAAACTAAAGAAATACCTATGGTGGAATTGGGTACCTGGGAGAATAGTGGGAAACAAAGGCAAGATAGTGCCTACCCCGAGGGCGAAAAGCAAAGGCAAGATGGCGTCTACCCTGAGGCTGGGAGACAAAGACAAGGTAGTGGTTGCCCTGAGGGTGGGAAACAAAGACAAGATGGCGCCTGCCCTGAGGGCGGGAAACAAAGACAAGGTGGTGTCTGCCCCGAGGGGGGGAAACAAAGACAAGATGGCGTCTGCCCTGAGGGCGGGAAACAAAGACAAGATGGCGTCTGCCCTGAGGGAGGAAAGCGAAGACAAGATGGCACCCGAGGCTTTCAGTATAAGACCCTGCCCTCATTTTCTCATGAAGGTCAAAGAGCCCGAGGGATAGATTCTCGTGAGAAATATCATGAGGGAAAAGAGAGTCTACAGAATACATTCAGTGAAAAAAACACATAGTTCGGGTAGTTATCAACAGAAAGTTGGGATACAGTTAGGTCGGAGGAAAGAGGTTAACAGTATCTTGAGAAATAGTCTCCAAGATGCATTCAAAGATGGACAGGATATAAATATGGGGGACTGGGAGGTCTCCGCTTCATTGTTCCCAGTAATCCGACAGCCTCAACCGGATGGATCAATGGTTATTACCAGGCGGTCAGTACCATATAAGTTTTTGAAAGACCTGAAGGCCGCTGTGAATGATTATGGGGCTGGATCTATGTATGTTAGGAGATGTATATCTTCTACGGTATCCATAGCCCCATGGGTCCCTCAAGATTATACAGAGATAATGCAGACTGTTTTAGGACCCCCGGAATATATGGTGTATAAAGCTTATGTAAAAAAGGCAGCTCAGAAATACCTGACTGAGATAGGGGTAGCGAACATGGAAGAGGCAATGAATATGGTGCTGGGAAAAGGAATCTGGGCGGATGTAGATAGACAGATACATTATGATGAAATCACTCTGAATGCTGTCCAGGTGGCTCATGCTAGAGCACTTGAAAAAATGGGAAACAGAGGGCATTCGGCTAAAATTACAGGGCTTAAGCAACGTAACAGTGAAACACCATTGCAATTTATCTCAAGGGTACAAGATACAGTTAATCATACCTTTGGGTCAGAAGGGGCATCTAATCCACTGATGATTCAGATCATTAAAGAAGGGATTAACCCTGAATGGAGAAGTATAATAACTAATTTAGGAGACGAGATAACTATTGACAGTCTAGTGGAAAGGTTCCTAGAGATTCCAGAGAAGGACTCGGTAAGTATGTTGGCAGAGCAAGTAGGTGCTATGGTTACGGAAATGCGAGGTCAGGCTAGGAGAGGTAGGTGTTTTAAATGCGGAAAAGAGGGGCATATTAAGGCTGACTGTAGAATGGGAAAGCCGAGGTCACCCACAGTTAAATGTTTCAAATGTGGACGTGAGGGACATATTGCCAGATTCTGTAGAAGTTTGGGAAACGACAAACCAGGCCGAGAGGAGGGGTCCCGGCGGCCTGGAATCACAGGGACCTCTCAAAAGAAATTTTCACGATCATAGAAAATGTGCAAAGTGAAAAAATAATATTAGGTTCTCAACAGACAACTTCGGTAGAGACTATTCCGCAAAATGAATACAGATTGGTGATAGGGTCAGAAAATTTCCCGGAAGTGATAATACACACACAGCTTTTAGGACCGGGAGAAAAGAAATTGTATGTAACTAATCCACATGCTTGGCCTGTTACTATTCCAACTAATACAGAAATAGCCAAGGCTCTTCCTCTACCTTTCATTGATCATGAGTACATAAATGAGAAACCTAGATATTATATTCAGTGGGTCCAGGAAATTCAAGGGACACGGCCTATGTGTAAGATTCAAATAGAAACAAAAATTTTGGAAGGTATGATAGACACAGGGGCAGATGTATCTGTAATAAAAGCTAAGGATTGGGAAAAGGATTGGGGATTTAGAGAAGAGGAGCAAATAATTGGGGGTATAGGAGGGAATCAGAGGGCTCATAAGAGTAATAGATGTTTGAGATGGAGATGGGAAAATAAATCAGGATGGTTTGAACCGTTGTGTGTGCAAGGGTTGCCTATTAATCTTTGGGGAAGAGATATTTTAGCAGATGCACACATACGAATATCCAATGAATATTTAAACTGATAGGGGTCGCTGTTATAGAAAAGGCCAGGACGGTTCCATTACAATGGAAGACGGACGATCCTGTGTGGACAGAGCAGTGGCCCCTCACTCAAGAGAAAATACTGGCCTTAACCGAAATCACAAACGAGCTGTTAAAACAGGATCATATTGAAGAATCATTTAGCCCTTATAATTCTCCTGTATTTGTCATAAAGAAGAAGACAGGAAAATGGAGAATGTTAATAGATTTGAGGAATATTAATAAAATAATGCATGTTTTTGGGAGCCTGCAACCAGGGTTACCCTCTCCTGTGGGAGTCCCGAAAGATTGGCAGATTGCAATAGTAGATATAAAAGATTGCTTCTTTTCTATACCGTTGGACCATAAAGATTATGAGAAATTTGCTTTTACTATCCCTTCTGTTAATTTGGAAGAGCCTGCGAAAAGATATCACTTCAAAGTCCTGCCACAGGGTATGGCTAATAGTCCTACAATATGTCAATGGTATGTGGGTAAAGTAATTCAGCCTATAAGAGAAGAATTTAAAGGGATAAAGTTAATCCATTATGTTGATGATATCTTAATAGCAGATAAAGAGTACGAGATAGTGCAACTAGTGTTGAGAAAACTGCTGAAGCAGCTAAAAGAAGCTGGGCTGATAGTTGCACCGGAAAAGATACAGTTAGGGGATAATCTGAAGTATTTAGGACAAGAAATAGTAGGAAATAACATCAAGAGGAAGTTGCCAGAAATTGATGTGGATTCAGTAAAGACCCTGAATGATTTTCAAAAACTGATTGGTGCCATACAATGGGTTAGATCAGTTGTCCCAATAACTGATGTAGAAATGTTGCCACTATATAATATCTTGAAAGGTCCTTCTGATCTTAATTCTCCTAGATCATGGACACTGGAAGGCAGGCAAGTCATTCAATTGCTAAGTGAAAGGTCAAAAAGCCAACTGACTAGGGTGGATGTAAAGGAGAGGATATATCTCTCAGTTCTTACAAACAATGGAGTGCTTGCTGTTTTATGGCAAACAGGCGGGATTATAGAATGGATATATCCTGCAAGAGAACATCGAACCCTGCCAGATAGGACAGATGCAATAGCTAAATTGATAATGAAAGCTAGTGATAGGTGCGTGGAGATATTTGGCACTAGACCTATAGTTGCTCTACAAGGACCTGTGGGAGAGATACTCAGGCTAGCGCAACATTTCTATAGTTGGACATTAGTTTGGGTCTCCCATGAGATAGAGAGTTTGAGTCCTAAATTTTTAAAAGGTTGGCAGATGATAAAATTAAGATTTCCTAGGAATATGGTTGTAAATGAGCCTACTATAGGGCCAAATGTATTCACAGATGCCACTAAAGATTGTAAGGCATCGATATATTGTCCTGAGAAACAGATATATCAAGTAATCCAAACAGGGCATACTTCTGCTCAAAGGAATGAATTGACGGCGATCCTGACGGCCTTACAGATGTTCAGGAAAGAATCCATAAATATAATAACTGACAGTTTGTATTGTGCAGAGGCGTTACCCTCTATACAAAACGCTGATCTGACCAGGTCTAATTCTCAAGTAATCGAGATGTTTAAACTTATTCAAAATGAACTGAGAGAGAGGGAGAAATCTGTATATGTTCTCCATGTTAGATCCCACATTTCTAATATAGGACCAATTTATCAAGGAAATGAGATTGCTGATAGTCTATTGAGACCCCAAATTTACAACCTCAAGCTGTCCGGAGAGTTAGCTCATGAAAAGTATCACATTTCAGCACGGTCCTTAAGGATGCTATATGGATTAACCAAAGAACAAGCTAGACAAATAGTCTTACAATGTGCCAACTGTGCCCCTTTTCGACCGCCTCCTCGGGTACAGGTAGAGAATCCTAAAGGAAATAGGACAAATGAAATATGGCAGATGGATGTCACTCATAATCACAAAACTCTAATTCATGTGTCGGTAGATACATTCTCGGGATTTGTAGTGGCTACTAAACAGCCTGGAGAAGCTACCAAGCATGTTATTGCTCATTTATATAGGGCATTCTCAGTCCTAGGGGTGCCATCTGTTATCAAAACTGACAATGGACCTGCTTATGTTTCAAAGTCTTTTAATCAGTTTTGTGATGAATTCCAAATTAAACACATTTGTGGAATCCCATATAACCCCACAGGTCAAGCAGTGGTAGAAAGAATGAACAGAACCTTAAAAACTATGCTCATTAAACAAAAAGGGGGAATGGGATGTAAGAAAATAACTCAACAAGATATTGATAAAGCTCTCTTCACTATTAATTTTTTGAAATTTGATGATGAGGGATTAACCCCGGCCATGAAGGCTTTAAGTGAAAATACCATGGGTAATAAACCAGAAAGAAAATCAATGACAGAAAAATCGAAAAACTATTCCAAAGAATTAAGAATGGAAAAGATAATGTATAAAGATGAGAATAACGTTTGGAAAGGCCCTTACAAAGTTATTGTAAGAGGCAAAGGATTTGTTTGTGTCTCAACAGGGGAAAAGGAGAAAAGATGGATTCCGATCAGAAGGACCAGGTTGGTACGAGAAAAAGAAGACGAATCCATCGGGGCAGAGGAGAAAGGAGGAGAAATGGAAAAAACCGAACCCAACGAGCAAAGAGAAGAGAGGGAAGAAGAGAAACTCAAATGCAAATGAATCAAATTGTATGCATGTTGTTAGGATTAAGTAGCCTGATAGGAGGGGTGAAGAGTGAGGAGAGAAATATAATTACAGATTTGTCTAGTTTTCAAATGGTCACTTGGCGTCATCAGCCTATACCATTAGCCACGTTAGGAAATGTTTCCTTTCTGGAAGGTATGGGGGCATACAAAGAATCAAAGGTATGGAAGGAACATTTTAAGAAGCTCACTTTCATTACTCAGGATGTCCCTTTATGCCTGACATATAACTTAAAGATAAGTTCATGCATTATGCTGGAACCTTTTAGAATTAAGCAATCACCCCACAAAACGAGCGACCTAAATGACTTAACTAGCGAGATGATAGTTGAGATGTTGGCTGTTCCCCACGTGGAACATGAGATAAAAGATGAAGTTGAAAGTCCCCTTCCCCCTTGTACCCCGGTTATGAACTCGCCTTTATTTTCACCTTTGATCAGTTGTTCCACGGGCGTGTTTCGTAAAGGCCCCTTTTTGCCAGGAGTTAACATTAGCTTTTGGAATGGAGAGACAGATGAGGTACCAGTACTGGTGGCACCAACACCCATAGTGGAAGGGCATATTCAGAATCACCTATGGAAGATAGGTCTGGCACTATCAATTACGAATATCTCAGTTATAATTAATGATCCTCTACATGAACATCCTACCGAACTGCTGATACTGCCACATAGAGTTTGGAAGAAGAATTTTGGAGAAAGGTTTGGAAGTTTACTAGGGAAAAATACTACCTGCTTTAAACATTCTAAGATTAATCAGATTCAAACCTGCTTCCCTTTTAAAGGTAGAGTTCAGTCAATTGACGGTACAGCCTTTTTGTTATGTTTGATAGCGTCAGTTGAGCGGGTTAATGATACCTGGAGGACATCCTGCTATGATGCGATTATCACCAATGAAATTGGGGAAAAAACCTTAGCCTTTAACAGTGGGGTTATATTTTTATTGAAGAGTCCCCCTATCACCCCACGCCCTCCTTCGGAGGGTAAGAAACAAGATGGCAGGGGTATGATTCCGATGTATACTCTACATGCGGCTAAGGCACCAACTCATTGGGCTATAACTCCTAATCTTCCCAAATTACGAATGATGACATGGGTTCATGAAAGCATCCCTTTAAAATTGACTGGTAATGGCTCATTCTTGGTAGGCTCACACATTTACTCAGGGTTCCCAGAACGACAACCTCAAATGTTTAAACAAAGTAAAGACAGCTTAACTTTTATGACGACCCACTTGCCACTGTGCATAGTTCTTGAGGGAATAGGGAATGATTGGTGTGCTACCATGAAAAGGCTGAATAGAAGTCATCTGCTACACAGTAATAGCGAATTAAATAACATAAGTACCAGTATGATGGTACAGATGAAGGAAATACATGGAAAAAATATAATGAATGCTGTGAGACAGAGACGTGCTGATTTGCCGAGTTGTATAGACTCAAGGTTGGGTGTAGTTTTTGGTCAATTAAGGGAATGCAGTACAGGACTAATGAGGAAAAGCATATCTTTGCAAAATGGCACTGTGAACTTGACGTTTTGGGATCGGAATGCCGATTCTCACTCTCAACTGATTGCTCCTGTATTCTATTCTAATCATGTCCTACAGCCACATCTGTGGAAAGTGGGATTAGTTACAAATAAGATAAAAATGCAGTTACATATATCTAATAATGAGGACAGGGAGTTGACTTTTACCCAATGGCATCGGGTTTTTGGCAACAAGAATTCCACTTGCAGAGGGGGAGTTTTTCCAAATAGTACATTGTGTTATAGTTTTGAAGGACAATTATGGACTTTGGGTAATGCTTTGTTCCTGATATGCTTGAATTCAAATTATGAGATAACCAAAGCAGAAGGGGAGTACGTGGTAGTGTGTACAAATGGGACATATACAAATGTTATAGGAGGTATTGAAAGATCATTACTGTATAATAGCACTTTGTTTTTGCTGGAAGTGCCACCGTTTACCGTTCATCCTATTTTAGCTAAGAACTTTGCAATATCACCAGCAGAAGGGGTTCTTCGAGGACTATTGAAAAATCTGCATCATAGAGGAAAACGGGAAGGTGGCAGTATGTTTTTATCACTGGCGGCCTTAGCTCTGAGTATCGCAGAGGAATTCCAGATAAGAGAACTGAATACACAATTGACTATTGTGGCGGAGAAGCTACAGAAGTACATGACTGAAAATGACTTGGCCTGGAGACACCAGGAGGCCATAGACTCTATGCTGATTTCTCAAATAACTCAACTGCAATATGTTTCCTTGGAGTTAGTGAAACAACAAGCTTTGTTGTCCCGATATGTGAAACTTACTTGTAGCTTTTTGTATCGTGCCTCTTGTATTTTACCTGTGTTATATAATTCCTCTGATTATGCATATCTTGAATGTCTTTTACGTAATGCTTCTATGCAAACGTCTTTACAGAATGAATTAATGGCCCTTGACAAAATTATAAATGGATTGGAGAATGTGACAATTGATTTTAATAAGCAATGGGAGGAATCGACCTCCTCGTTGATGGCATGGTTGAATGGGCTTGACTATCACAATGTAATTCACTGGTTAATTCTCGGGTGTGTTGCCCTCGTCCTTGTGTTATTTATGTTATGTTTTTTGCCTTTAATGATTCGAGCCATACTTTTTGCACTACGTCGGTCTCTGACAGAATTGAAGGCAGCTAATGTCTTAAATGCCAAAGGAGATTTGTAATCAATCCCTGATCAATGAGCCTAATGTTGTACATGTATTTTGATATTATCTATTTGTGTTTCGATTTCTGGTGCTCTGAATATTTTCCATTTTTGATATTTTCATAATTGATATTCCTGGTGCTCTACCTCCATTTATGTCCTTCCGAGTTGTGATGGCTGTATTAGACCGCCCTCTTTTTAAACAAAAAGGGGGAATTGTAAAGGACCTAGAACCGATCTTCTCTGTGCGGAAGGGAGCCGCCCTAATGTCAGTCAACTCCAGAGCTCCGGGCTGATTAATAGAGCTGCGTGTCTGTGGATGCGTAGCGCTATGAGTCGCCTGGCCATGAAAGGAGAAACCCGACTAGGCATTGATAAGGGAGCTGGCCCCGCCCACGATGGGAGGTTTCGGGGAGGGTCTGAGAACCTCTATAAGAGGAATTGCCAGCGGCGACTCGGAGAGACATTTTGGGTGCAGACAATAAAGACCAGTTCTGCTACACGTTGGCTCTCTGTTTGCTTATTCCCCGCTCCTGTCTCCGGAGCGGGGCCGGAGACGTCCGAAGGCTGGTGATAGCGTGAGGCGCGCAGTAAGAAACTTTCAGTTTCCAGTGAAGCTGCAGGGAAGCAGACCCACAACACCCCTACAGTTTTATAACTTTAGTGATTTTTTAAAGTTTCTATAACAAAAGTATTCAACCACCCTTGAGCAATCCTTCAATAAGAAGCCTTTCCTCACTGAAATTATCCTGCCCTTAGCCAACAAACATACAATTGCCACTGAGCACCCTCAGCTAATTTGATATGACATGAGTAAGAATTTAATGGTTTGATTCACCTTGAGAATGCTATATGATGTGCATTATTAGATGTAGTATTTAAAAGAAGGAGACAACAGAGCCTTTGAATTATGAGGGCTTTTTTTTTCAGGGGCTTTTAACCTAAGACCTAGTGAATTATATATACATATATATATACATACATATACTTATATATACATAGAGAGAGAGAAATGCATTTCAATATAATTGATTTATTTCTTATCTTACATATTTTGTTTCATGTCTTTAAAACAATATATTATTCTGACACACAGACCAAACTACTTAAAGGGTTCATGAACCAAAGGAAAAAAAAAACAAAAAAAAAAAAACAAACAAACTAAGAATCTCTCCATTGTATGAAGAGGGTAAATTCACATATGTATTTCTCCAGTGTCTCATTGCAGCAAATCTCTTTCAGAGTCTTCTAATAATGTAGCATTTATATAGTGCTTTAAGGATAAAAATATGGACCATTTTATTTTCATAACAACTTTGAGACAAATATGAAATTATTATTCCCAAATTTACAAATGAGGAAACTGAGGCAGTGTCACATACTGAGGCATACCATATTATACAGCTGAAGCAAAATATGAACTCAAATCTTCATGATATGAGGTATAGAACTCTATCTAGGACTAATTGTAAACAATCTTTAAGTCTACCATTAATTGAAGTATCTGTACCCCTGGACCACATTAGTTAAGTCCAGGGTCTTCCTGACCAGTGTATTGAATACTAAAAGGATAATTTCAGCACCCTCTTGATCCCATTCCCCTTTATGGCTATAGAATAAGAAAACTACTTCTACATGCAATGGGAGGAGTAATTATACTTATGGGGTTACATAGCATTGAAAAATCGATTGTCTAATTTCTACAAAATGTCAAGGGTAAAAAGTAGGATAAATTCCCTAGAAATATAAGTGGATAATTCTTACTATAGTGAATGAAAATAAATCCATGTTATTCCAATAATTATGTTTTCTCAGTACTAGAAATTAGAAAGCCTATAAGATGTCACTTGCTTCCACATTTTAGTCCGGTGACCACAAAATAGCCTCTCCAGTGAATGAAACTGAACAAAATTACTTTCTGAATCCAGTGAGATACAAAAGTACTTCCTGAATTTTTCTCCCAAAGCATTCTGATTTCAAAAGAACAATAATCTACATCCTTGATGATTTCCTATCTCCTATGTCATACATAGCTTCAGGCAATCAAATGACTAATTATGAGATGCTGAAAACACAACCAAGGTTGTGAATTTCTTTCCTGAGCCTGATATAAATGGGTGATAAAATTCCCAAACCTTCATTACTTGCTGCCTTTTTCCACTTACCAAAAGTTGTTTGTGTGTGTATATACATATATACACACATATCCATGTATACATATGTGAATACATATGCTGATGTGTGTCTGGATTCTTTTTGTAAACAACTGAAGAAATAACAAACTGACTTTTATTGGTGCCACCAAACTACTTTTGGGTTTCTGCTATATGAAAGCTAAGTTCTTAATCCCTTTGAAATTCAAAGTTGAATGTATAAGGGTTTGAGCTCTTTGTCAGAAAAGAGCCAACAGGATCTAATAGATCATGAAGAGAATTAGCTGTGTAGCATAGAACCTCCTAGGACAGTCAACGAACTGAGTTCTAATCCTTTATTCTTCCTAGCCAGCTCTGTGACTTTGGGAAGTACCCTCCCTTTACCTAGACTGTATTTTATTCAACATAAAAGGAACGGATATACAAGATGATCTCTCTACTCCCTTCGATCCTTCAACATTTCATGAAATGAATAGCACAGTTCAGTGATTGTCATAGAAGTTGTTTTATGCACTCTGTGTGTCTGTGTCTCTGCTTCTATCTCTATCTTCTTTGTTTCTGTCTCTGTCTGTTTCTGTTGCTCTGTCTCACTCTTGTTCCCTATATCACTTTCTATTTTTCTACCTCTGCTTTGTCTCCTTCTGTCTCTTTGTCTTCCCCTCCCTTCTCTTTCTCTCTCCCTCCTGTATAGCATTTGAAACTTTTATGAAGCTATGCATTTTAATCTGAGATAATGCAGATGGAAACAAACATGAAACTGGTTTTTGGCTTAGCAAATGTGTCTTTTGGAACAGTCTTAGGCAATAGTACAATGAACAGAAACTGTCTGGAGCCAATAGATTCCTTTTCACAGTGTGTGCAAAACTATGCATTGGAATGAATGGTCGGTTACATTATAGAGTCTGGCCAGTTACATCACAGAGCCTGACAATGCAACTTCCCAAGAGATGCAATGCTTTTGGCAGTGCTGCTTTGGGGGATATTTTGCCCTGTCAGAGGATGGAGTTGTGCACTGTGCTATTAGATCCGATTATGACAAAAACAGCAATTTAATTCATATTTGGTAAAACATTAACTTCAATAAATGGGATGGCACTGGATAGATAGTATGTCTGGCAGTGATGATACCTGAAACAGAACACTGTAAATATTATAGCCTCCAGCTCTTGGCAACAAACAGCTGCTGTTTCATACTGTAAATTTAGGCTCCCTCAGGGGAGGGTTTCCTAGCTTGACAACTTTACAATGACTATGTGTACAGAAGCTGTGGACGAAATTTCCTAGAGAAATTGCCACAGGGACGATTGAGATTTTCTGGCAACAGCGTGCGATGTATAACAGCATATAATTTCATATTCAAATTTGAAAGCAGAAGTCCTACTCTTTCTCTAAATGCATTATTTCAGTGAGAACTCTCTAAAGGAATCAGTCAAGGACAAATAGATAGAAAGATAGATAGATAGATAGGTAGATAGATAGATAGATATCCCATAAGTGGATAATATGTTAATGAATTGCCCCCAAATCCACACTGATTCTAGGGAAATTTTAAAAGAAAGTTTATGTATCATTTATCTTATATTTCAATTTATGATTTCATCAGGATGGGTAGAATAATTTACCAACATATTCCACAGATCTACTATACCTTGGGCAAATGTTTCATGAGCTAGGAAAAAAAAATAATCATTCCTTAGTGGCAAACAATCAGATTTATACAGTTAGGCTAATCTTCAAATAAGAACCACAATGTTACCACTAGAAAGATAAGTAATCACAGACTTCTTTCCAGTGTACCAAACCTTGAAAAACTTTGTTCTAAGGAAAGAAATGAGATGACTTTTGAGAACTTGGTCCTGTTCAGTTTTTTTTTTTTTTCATCTAGTTGATACCTCAGTTCTTCTATGGATCTATGATTTCATGAATATTGATGCTCACTTCAATAATAAAGATCATAGATTCATTCCAGACTAATCTAGGTAACTCTAGCTTATTTCTTTTTGTAATTCTGTCAAAAAATAACTATCCTAAACAAATTGTTGAGATCTTCCATCTCATTCTTTTATGCTGAACATATGTGTGGTCTATCAATTAGCTCCCCAAGTAAATGCTAAATGTTTGACTAATAAAGAAGCATTATTTATGGCATGTTTTGTTGTTATCCAGTAATTTTTTTAGTTATGCTTGACTTTTCATGACCCCATTTGGAGTTTTCTTGACAGAAATAGTAGAGTGCTTTATCATTTCTTTTTCTACCTCATTGAAATATGAGGAAACTAAGGCAAAGTGATTTAACCATCTCTTTTTGACTCTAGGTCCAGCATTCTACCATTATGCTACCTAACTGTTTTTAAATGCCTCATGGAACCCAATAATGGGTTGATTTTAAATTCATTGTATTGTTACATATTAACTTTATTGACTCTTATTCCTATAGTTCTTTATGGGTTTCTAAGTATTTCTTAGCATGCTAGTGAGGAAAATAGCACACAATAAATAAATGCCTGTATATGTGCTAAAATATGTACATATATATATTTACACACAATGTACATGTGCATTAATTTCTATTATGAATATGCATGTGAATACAGGTTTTTTATTTGGGAAACTTCCTTCTTGGTGACACTGTATAGCTGTCATAAGTTGCTTCTCTCTTCTAATTTTTTCACAAATATGTCCCCTTATCTTATCTTACATCAAATTGATATCTCCAAAGTTTCCAAAAATCTTCTAATAACAAAATCAAATACCCTTTTCTAAGTTCTCATACTTTTTGACCTTACTTCAATATCTAATAATGTAGACAACCAAATTTTATTAAATACTTTATTGACCCTTCAGGGTCCCCTCCTTCAATCATAATCCCTCTCATATCAACTAATTATAACTATGCATGTGAATTCTATGCTGGATCCTTAGCTCACTTGAAATTCCTACAATTCCCATGAGTTCAATTACCAAGTCTAGGCTGCTTACTCTTAGATCTAAAAATCTAGCTTAAGTATCACAAAAGTAGCATTCAGATAGATAGATAGATAGATAGATAGATAGATAGATAGATAGATAGATATGAAGAACTGCATATTAGGATTTGTAACTGAAAGTCATTCAGTAATAAACTCATATGATCAAAAGAGTATTCATTTTTCTTCCTCAAAATATTCCTCTGTTTCAATGTATGTGTCCTTGACTTCTTTTTCTCATTCACCTTAAATATTCAATCTCTTGTCCTCACATATGATGCCAGATTCATTTTTATTTAATTGATATTTTTAATGAATTTATAAAAATTTGCAGCGGAATATGTAGTTCTTTTGTGAGAGATAAGAGAGTAAAGGATACATTTGTAAATATAGGTGATGTGAAAATAAAATGTACCAATTAAATTTATTTTGGTAAAACATGAATTTTAAAAGATGTGTTGAGTTTAACAGTTTGTGTCTAATAATAATATGTAGAAAATAGGACAATATGGATAGAAAACATTTTAAAATTTAAAAGTCCCATAGTTTTAGCTAAATGTTGGAAAGGGCCCTCATCCATCAGAATTGATCATCATATAGTATTGTTGTTGAAGTACATGATGATCTCCTGGTCCTGCTCATTTCACTCAGCAGCAGTTCATGTAAGTCTCTCCAGACCTTTATGAAATCATCCTGCTGGTCATTTCTTATAGAACAATAATATTCCATAGCATTAATATACCACAACTTAGTCAGCCATTCTCCAATTTATGGGCATTTATAATTGCTACATTTTAATTCCATTTCTATTTTGTTAGTGGCTTAACAACTGAGTTAAATATATAATATAATATAAAAACATAATTACAAATTTTCACTAAACAATGAAACTGTCATGTTTGTATTGTCTTTTGTACTCTGCTATCTCCTCCAAGCTAATTCTTGTTCTTTTTTCTTCTCTGGGAATTGGACCCTTTATCAATATTATAAAAGTATCCCAGGATCTTCCTAAATAGGATCTAATAGGTCTGTTTAACTTGGCTATTTTCTCCTTTGTTATGATTCTTACAAGGTACTAAGACAGTGGAATTGATAGAGACAATAATTATCTAATTTAGCATGGTTCAGTATGATTGATTTGATCCAAAAGGAGATATTATGGGCCAGAACTTGAAACAAGGTACATTGAAACAAGAACATTGAAACAAGTGGAATTGAGAGACAATGGTTAAATCTAATTTAGCATTAATTTAATCCTACAATAAATAATGGTTTCCTAGTGATGTAATGATTGGAGCATACTCAGTGTACAGCATATAAGAAAGAAGCTCTTAGGGCCAGACCCACAAGCCCACTCTTGGAGGCGGAGTCAGATTCATTCCAACTTCCACCTTTGTGGTGACTGGAGACATTGGAGGAGGAAGGCTGAAGCTGGCAGAGGCAAAGGACTAGCAGCAAGAGCTCTTGGAACCAAGAGAGAGATAGGCCTCTAAGAAAGCTAACCAAGTCCAAGAAAGGAGACAGTACTTGGAAAGAGAAAATAAAGGATCTAGACTTTAATTCCTGGCTGCATTCAGGGTGATTATTATTACTCTGAACTTTATAAAATGAAGACTGTCTCCAGAAGCCTCCCCAGAAAACTGCTCCCAGTGAACATTATATTTTAGAAAACAAGATTACACTCCTTGACTATTTGTATTCTTCTAGTGTCACCCAGGTTCACAATTTAGTCATTCTCATCCCAATTTTCTTATTCTCATATGCCCTAAAAAATCATGTATTATTATTTTGTCACAATTTCTTTCTAATATCTCCCCTTCTCTCCACTTATAAAGAAACCATTTTCAATAAGCTTCATCCTAATTTCTATTCCTCTCTTCCTTTTTCCCCATTCTCAATATATTCTTTGAATAGCTACTAAATTGTTGATAATTCTAAAGGACAGATATGATGGAATTTTATTCATTACTGATTGTCCTGGGTATCAACATTACTGTTCCTAAAGTATACGTATAACAAAATCTCTCATTTGCTTAAAAGATCCAACAGCTCTAAATTGGCTTTTTGAGTAAAATCCAAATATCTCTCTTTGGTATTTAAAGTCCTTCACCATCTAGTTCCAGGTTACCTTTCCAAGCTTATTGCACATTATTTTCCTTAATGCAATCTATATTCCAACCAAACTTGCCTATTTGCTCATTTTAATGTTCAGTTTTCCATTGTGTTTCCGTACCTTTAGACAGCTTATTCCCCATCTGGAATACATATCTTATTGCATCCACTATCCATTTATTTCTTCTGTTCTTACTTCAAGTGCTGCATCAAGTACATGCTATAATTTTAACTTTACTACCATTATGATCCCACGATAACCTCATTGCTAAAACAAACAAACAAAAAATATAATCTCAGAGATTTCATCAACTTTGGTACTTGTACCTCATTACTGCTATCAGTAGCCTCTGTCTCTCTGTTTCCCAAACCTCCATTTAAAGCTGTATCTTTGCTTAGGTAGTTCTGACCAGTTGTACCCCTTAGATTCAACTCAGTTTTCATCATAACTGGGACAGATACCTTCTCCAACTATACTACAACCCTAGCATCTCAACTTCCTTTTGTATATTGTCTCCACTTCTTAGATTGTAAATTTCTTGAAATTCAAAAGACATTAGCTATGAAATTTTGCCTACCTGAAAATCCTATGGAAATGACACAGCAGCTGATGTAGTCACAAATCTGTACACAGACAACCCAGGTCATAGGGTTGTCTTCTCCCTGAACTTAAGAAATGCTTGGATTTGGTAGACTTCTGTGTATTTGAACAGTTTTTTCATAGACTATACTGCTTACCTTCTAGAATCAGGATCCTGTTAGGAAATATGTCCTAAAAATTGTCCTCTTCATTTAAACTAACCCCAGGACTGTTTACTGTGGCAGGCAGGAAACATACCGACTCTTGTTTGAAGTTGGAACAACAGTAAAAACAACTGCAAATAAAAATTTATGTCTGAATGTATGTATGTATGTATGTATATACATATATACATATACATATGTATATATGTATATACATACACATACACACATACACACAATACACATGTGCATATACATACATGTTTATACATGTATATATGTATTGTGTGTATTTATATCTAACTATAAACATACAAAACCTTTTGCAAAGATGATTCTACTTACCATTGGTTCATTAAATGTGCACATACTTATGGGCAGCATGAAATCCAGTACACTCAAAAGATGAATAGTTTTTGTTTTGAGAGAACTCTTAAGTATCAAATCCAAGTAATACCCTGAGTAAAGCAAGGCTAGCAAGGACAATCTAATGAACTCTAAATTGTTTACACACTTTTCTGGAGTGGCCCCAATGATGGGGGATACCATGGAGCTGGTGTAGGTTTTGCAATCCAAACTTGTCAACAAGCTTATTTGCCTCCCAGGAGAACTGAATGATAGGCTCATGACAATGTGATTTCCTTGTAGGAAAGTGCCATAACACTATCATCAGAGTGCATGTTCCCACTATGATGAACTCTGTTTCAAAAAAAAAAAAAAAAAAACAACTTATGAAGATCTAGATACCCTCATCATTAGTGTGACAAATAAGGACAGTCTTGAAATTCAGTGTGACTTTAATATCAGAGTAAGCATAGACTATCAAACATTGCAAGAAGTCCTTGGGAGAAATGGAGACAGAAGACTCTCACATTTTCTCATCACCAACATTGTCTTCTGTTCACCTAAAGGCAATAAACTTTCCTCGATACATACACTTTCACAGCAAACAGTGACATTTAATAGCCTATGTCATTATAAAAAGAGACAAACAGAATGTGAGAGTGCTGAAAGTGATGTTTCATGCAAAGTGCTGAAAAAATCATGGACATTATCTCTAAGTGAAATTTGAATTCAACAAAAACATCTGCCACAAGCAAGACAACTACCTGAAGACTTAATGTCAACGGATTAAAGTCCTTTTCTGATCATGAAATATGCATTTTATTTAGAGAGCAAGATAAACCAATATATATTTGGCAAGAATGGAACAGAAAAGTAATAGGCAACTTTCAGAGATTTTATATACAGCATCATATTTACTAATCAGGGATAGAACATCCAAAAGCATCAAAATTGATTAAATTCAGAAGTTGCAAAAAAAAAAAAAAAACAAACTTCCCAGAGTTTATTAATAGGAATGTTTATTTGTTCCCAAGTAAGCATCATTTAACTTCATAAAAAATAAAGTGTAAATCAAGCTTAGAAAGGTATAGAATTCTTTACTAAGGTCAAGAAGATAGATAAATTCCAGTTTCATGCTGATGGTAACAATCCTCTGCACATTTATTTTCATTTGAATTAATTAATTAATTAAATTTTAATACACATTGCTTTATGAATCATGTTGGGAGAGAAAATCAGAACAAAAAGGGGAAAACATGGAAGAAGAAAAAAACAGCAAAAAAGAAGTGAACAAAGAATGTGTTGAATTGCAGTCAATCTCCATAGATCCTTTTTCTGGATGAAGGTGATATTTTCTATCCAAATTCAATTAGGATTGCCTTGGATCAACGAACTATTGAGAAGAACCAAGTCTTTCATAATTGATGATCACACATTCTTGCTATTCCTGTGTACAATGTATTTCTGATTATGTTTATTTCTCTCAGCATCAATTCATGTAAATCTTTCCAGTTCATTCTAAAATCTTGTTCATAATATTTATAGAACCATAATATTTCATTAACTTCATGTACTACAACGTAGCCAGACATTCCTCAATTCTTTGATATCACAAAAAAATCCTGCTACAAACATTATTGTATATATGGGTCCTTTTCCCTCCTCTGTGGTTTCCTTGGGATTCAGACCTAGTAGTGCCACATATGGGATAAAGAGTATGTACAGTTTATTAGCCCTTTGAGCACAGTTTCAATTGTTCTCCAGAATGCTGGATCATTTAATACCTCCACCACAATGTATTTGTGATTCAGTTTTTCTACATACCCTCCAACATTTATCATTATCTTTTCCTGTCACCTTAGCCAATCTGATAGGTCAGAGGTGGTACCTCAGAGTTCTTTTAATTTACATTTCTTTAATCAAATGTGATTGAGAGCATTTTTTTTTCACATGACTTCCATGGATTTAATTTCATCATCTGAAAATTGTCTATTCATATCCTTTGAACATTTATCAATTAGTGAATGACATGTATTCTTATGAGTATGACACAGTTCTTTTATATATTTTAGAAATGAGACCTTTATCAGGAACACTGGCTGTAAAAAAAAAATTTTCCCCAACTTTGTATTTCCCTTTTAAGCTTGTTTCTGTGCCTCTTGTTTGTGCAAAACCTTTTTAATTTAATGTAATCAAAGTTGTCCATTTTGCTTTTCATAATGTTGTCTAGTTCTCTGTTCATAAATTCCTCCCTTTGCCAAAGATCTGACTTGTAAATTATCTCTCTCTCTCTCTCTCTCTCTCCAAATTTGTTTATGGTATCATCTTTTATGCCTGAATCATGTATCCATTTTGACCTTATTTTGGTAGAGTGTAAGATATAGGTCTATGTTGAGTTTCTGACGTATTATTTTCAACATTCCCAGAAATTTTTGGCTAATAGTGAATTCTTATTCAAGAAGCTGGAGGTTGAGGGTTTATCAAATACTATAGACCTTGGTTATTGTGTTGTTTATATCTAATTGGTTCCATTGATCCACTACTCTGTTTCTTAGCCAGTACCAAATGCTTCTGAAAGCTGCTGCTCTATAATATAATTTTTGATTTGGAACTGCTAAACTACCATCCTTTGTATTTGTTTATTAATTCCTGCGATTTTCTTGACATTTTGTTCTTCCAGATGAATTTTGTTATTTCTTTCTAATTCTATAAAACAAAATTTTAGCAGTTTGGTCATATGGCATTGAATAAATAGAACAATTTAGTCAGAATTGTAATTTTTATTATATTAGCTTAGCCCGACCATGAGCAATTGACATTTTTCCAATTGTTTCAATATGATTTTATTTGTGTGAGAAGTATTTTGTAGTTGATTTCATACAGATCCTGCGTTTGTCTTGGCAGATAGAAATCCAATTTTGTATTTTGTCTACATTATTTTAAATGGAATTCATTTTTCTATCTCTTGCTGATAGTTGATGATAATATATAGAAATGCTGATGATTTATGTGAGTTTATTTTATATCTCGCCACTTTACTAAAGGTGTTTATTGTTTCCAGTAGGTTTTGGATGATTTTCTAGGATTCTCTAAGTATGTCATCATGTCATCTATAAAGAATGATAGATTTATTTCCTCATTGCCTATTCTAATTCTTTTAATTTCTTTTTCTTTTCTTATTGCTAAAGCCAACATTTCTAGTACAAGGTTGAATAATAGTGGTGATAATAGGCATCTTTGTTTCACCCCTGACTTTAGTTGGGAATGATCCAGCTTCTCTCCATTAGAAGTAATGTTTGCTTTTGGTTTTAGCTAGATACTACTTATTGTTTTAAGTAAAGTTCCCTTTATCTTTCTGATTCTGATTTTGATTTTTAGATCATTTTTTTCTTTATTTATGCCCATTCTGGGTTTTAAATCTACCAACACATATTCTAAATACTATCTGTTTTTTTTTTTTTGTTGTTGTTGTTAATATAAGCATATATATTTAATGACTTATCTTGTTGCACACACAAAAAAAAATCAGATCAAAAAGAAAAAAAAAATGAGAAAAAAATAAAATGCAAGCAAATTATAACAAAAGGAGTGAAAATACTAAGTTGTGATTTACACTCAGGTCCCATAGTCCTCTCTCTGGGTGTAGGTAACTCCCTATGTCACATGATCATTGGAACTGTCCTAGATCATCTAATTGTTGAAAAGAGCTACATCCATCAGACTTGATCATCTTATAATCTTGTTGTTGGCTTCTACAATGATCTTCTCATTCTCTCATTTCAATTAGCATCAGTTCATGTAAGTCTCTCCAGGCCTCTCTTAAATCATCTTGCTGATCATTTCTTATAAAACAATAATATGGGGGGCGGAGCCAAGATGGCGGAGAAGAAACACACTACTCAGTGAACGTCCTCACTCCCTCACAACCAATTAGATAAATTAAGTCTCAAAATTAGCTCAGGACTGATAGATACCATAAGGACTGGAAGCACGACTTACCAGCTGAAGAGAATCTGGAGTTTCAACAGGAAAGGTCAGTTCTCAGGGGAGGAATAAGAAAGACCAGCACAGACGGTGGGGTAGGGGCACACTGCGCCCATTGCGCTGGGAGGGGCTCTGGGATCAGAGAAGCCACTGAGGTAAAGGAATCTGGCACAGGCTGTTAGCTCTTCTCTGCTAATTATTTAGCAGTTCAGAAGAGAAAGCCAAAATATTTTAAAACTCAGATTAGATTTCCCCCCCCCCCCCACCCTGGGGCAGACTCGGCACCAGGGGGTGTGGCCTCAGCTACCTCCTGAGAATAGTTAAGAGACTGACAAGTGGGTGGATACGGCCCAAGGCAACACACACGGCCTAGCTTAGCTGGAGGGAGTGGAACTCAGCTCCAGGAAGTCCCAGAGAAGCGGAACCTTTGAACTAGGGACCGCGGTTTCTGGCAGACACTTCCAGTTTGAGCACAGGGGCTTCTCACGTCACCTGCTGCAGACGTCCACTCCCCACCCGGACACATAGGCTGAGCTTCTTGCTGTCTTCACTATTCTACGCCCTCAAAGCACAGCAGTGCTAATCACCTCTGAGGCACTTCCAGGGAGGGGGTGGGGAACTCTCTCCCAGAGCTCTCTCTTAGCTCAGGCGCAGGGGCGGCTGCATCCATCCGGTCTGGGAGGAAGCTGGTAAAGAAGTAAATAATTTCCTACCCCAGGGACAGACCCCAAAACATTTTTTAAGTATGAGCAAAAAAGCTAGAAAAACTATAGATTCCTTCTATACAGAGAAAGAGCGGGTACCCAACCCCGAGGAAGTTAACAGCAAAGATTCAGAAGATAACAACCTAAAGGGGAACGATTCCTGCCCCCCATCACATAACTCTCTCCTAGAAGAAGCTCTTAAGAAATTGAGGGAGATTGAAGAAAAATGGGGCAAGGAAAGGGAAGTTATGATAGAGAATAACAACGTCCTGAAATTGGAGTTGGAAAAAATAAAGAATTCACAGGAGATGCAGGGAAACAAAATTAGTGAATTAGAAAAGGTTAAAAAAACACAGGAAAGTAGGATTTCTGAATTGGAAAAGATAAAAAAGTCTCAAGAAAATAGAATTTCTGAATTGGAAAAAGAAAATAATTCTCAAAAAAAAAAAATTAGGGAAATGGAAAAAAATTCAATAGAGCAAAATAATTCATTTAAAAACGAAATTGGGCATTTACAAAAAGAACTAAAAACTGTGAAAGAAGAAAATAACTCCTTAAAAGTCAGGATGGAACAAATAGAAATGAATGATTCACAGAGAACCCAAGAATCAGTCAAACAAAACAAAAAAAATGAGAAGCTGGAGAACAACGTCAAATACTTACTGGGAAAATCTATAGACCTGGAAAATAGATCTAGGAGAGATAATCTGCGGATTATTGGACTTCCAGAAAACTATGACCAAAAAAAGAGCCTAGATTCTATTTTACAGGAAATTATCAAAGAGAACTGTCCAGAGATAATAGAAACAGAAGGGAAAGTAGATGTGGAAAGAATTCATCGAACTCCTTCTGAAATAGACCCTAAAAAAAGAACACCACGGAATATTGTGGCTAAGCTGCAGAATTACCACACAAAGGAGAAAATCCTGCAAGCAGCTAGAAAAAAACAATTTAAATACCAAGGTGCCACAATAAGGGTCACCCAAGATCTGGCTGCCTCCACATTAAAAGATAGAAGGGCCTGGAACCTGATATTCCGTAAGGCAAAAGATCAAGGACTGCAACCAAGAATGAACTACCCAGCTAAGTTTAGCATCTTTTTCCACGGAAGAAGATGGTCATTCAATGAAACAGAGGAATTCTATATGTTTCTAAGAAAAAAACCAGACTTAAACAAAAAATTTGATCTACATCCACAAGACTGAAGAGAAACAGAAAAAGGTACACAGAACCCTTGAGAACTGTAACTCTGTTGTGGGTATATAAAAAATACTCAAGGATAATTTGATTTTACTGATATAAAAGAAAAAAAGGGGGGTGTAGTAAAGGGAAGGAGGTCGGTTCAGAAAAAGGGGAAGGAGTGATAAAAAGAGGGAAACTACATCCCAGGAAGAGACATAGAAAATACACCATATCTGAGGGAACTTAGTGAGGGGGAGAATCATTGTGTGAATCTTACTCTCATCAGAAGAGGCTCAAAGAGTAAATAATTAACATATTTGTTTTTCAGAGAATTTTCTCTCACCTCATTAAAAGGGGGGAGAGGAAAAGGGAAAAGGAAAAGGGGAATAAGTGAAGGGACTTGGAGGGAGGGGGGAGGGATCCTAAAAAAAAAAAAAAAAAAAAAAAAAAAAGAGGGAGGGTTGCGCGTCACAAGGGGGGTCTGTAAATTAAATATCGGGGAGGGGGATCAGGGGGGTCAAGGGAAAAAAGCATAATCTGGGGATAATACGATGGCAGGAAATACAGAATTAGTAATTTTAACTGTAAATGTAAATGGGATGAACGATCCCATCAAACGGAGACGGATAGTAGATTGGATCAAAAAGCAGAACCCTACAATATGTTGCCTACAGGAAACACACTTAAAGCAGGGAGATACATACAGAGTAAAGGTAAAAGGTTGGAACAGAGCCTATTATGCTTCAGGTAAAGCCAAAAAAGCAGGGGTAGCTATCCTTATCTCAGATCAAGCAAAAGCAGAAGTAGATCTCGTTAAAAAAGATAAGGAAGGAAACTATATCCTGCTGAAAGGTAGCATAAATAATGAAGCCATATCAATACTAAACATATATGCACCAAGTGGTATAGCATCTAACTTTCTAAAGGAAAAGTTAAGAGAACTGCAAGAAGAAATAGACAGTAAAACTATAATAGTGGGAGATCTCAACCTTGCACTCTCAGATTTAGACAAATCAAACCGCAAAACAAACAAGAAAGAAATTAAAAAAGTAAATAGAACATTAGAAAAACTAGGTATGATAGACCTTTGGAGAAAACTGAATGGCAATAGGAAGGAATATACTTTCTTCTCAGCAGTTCATGGATCCTATACAAAAATTGACCATATACTAGGACATAAAGATCTCAAAATTAAATGTAGGAAGGCAGAAATAATAAATGCCTTCTTCTCAGATCACAATGCAATAAAAGCTACATTCAGTAAAAAGTTAGGGGTAAATAGACCAAAAAGTAATTGGAAACTGAATAATCTCATCTTAAAGAATGACTGGGTGAAAGAGCAAATTATAGAAACAATTAACAATTTCACCCAAGATAATGATAATGATGAGACATCATATCAAAATCTTTGGGATGCAGCTAAAGCGGTAATAAGGGGAAATTTTATATCTTTAGAGGCTTATTTGAAGAAAATTGAGAAAGAGAAGATTAACGAATTGGGCTTACAACTTAAAAGGCTAGAAAAAGACCAAATTATAAACCCCCAACCAAAAATTAAACTCGAAATACAAAAATTAAAAGGAGAAATCAATAAAATTGAAAGTAAAAAAACTATTGAATTAATAAATAAAACCAAGAGTTGGTTTTATGAAAAAGCCAATAAAATAGATAAACCTTTGGTAAATTTGATCAAAAAAAAGAAAGAGGAAAATCAAATTGATAGTCTTACAAATGAAAAGGGGGATCTTTCCACCAATGAAGAGGAAATTAGAGAAATAATAAGGAGTTACTTTGCCCAACTTTATGCCAATAAATTTGATAACTTAAGTGAAATGGATGACTTCCTCCAAAAATATAGGCTCCCTAGATTAACAGAGGAGGAGATAAATTGCTTAAATAGTCCCATTTCAGAAAAAGAAATAGAACAAGCTATTAATCAACTCCCCAGGAAAAAATCCCCAGGGCCAGATGGATTCACATGTGAATTCTACCAAACATTTAAAGAACAATTAGCCCCAATTTTATATAAATTATTTGAAAAAATAGGGGATGAAGGAGTCCTACCAAATTCCTTTTATGACACAGACATGGTACTGATACCTAAACCTGGTAGATCGAAAACTGAGAAAGAAAATTATAGACCAATCTCCTTAATGAATATTGATGCTAAAATCTTAAATAAGATATTAGCAAAAAGACTTCAGAAAATCATCTCCAAGATAATACACTATGATCAAGTAGGATTTATTCCAGGAATGCAGGGCTGGTTTAATATTAGGAAAACTATTAATATAATTGACCATATTAATAATCAAATTAATAAGAACCATATGATCATCTCAATAGATGCAGAAAAAGCATTTGACAAAATCCAACATCCATTCCTACTAAAAACTCTTGAGAGTATAGGAATAAACGGATTATTCCTTAGAATAATCAGGAGTATATATTTAAGACCGTCAGTAAGCATAATATGCAATAGAAATAAACTGCAACCTTTCCCAGTAAGATCAGGAGTGAAACAAGGTTGCCCACTATCACCATTACTATTCAATATAGTACTAGAAACGCTAGCCTCGGCAATAAGAGCCGAGAAAGAGATTCAAGGAATTAGAGTAGGAAATGAGGAAATTAAACTATCACTTTTTGCAGATGACATGATGGTATACTTAGAGAACCCCAAAGACTCTGCTAAAAAGCTACTAGAAATAATTCAAAATTTCAGCAAAGTGGCAGGATACAAAATAAATCCACATAAATCCTCGGCATTTTTATATATCACTAACAAAATGCAACAGCAAGAGATACAAAGAGAAATTCCATTCCAAACAAATGTTGATAGTATAAAATATTTGGGAATCCATCTACCAAAGAAAAGTCAGGAATTATATGAGAAAAATTACAAAACACTTGCCACAAAAATAAAATCAGATTTAAATAATTGGAAAGACATTCAGTGCTCTTGGATAGGCCGAGCGAATATAATAAAGATGACAATACTCCCCAAACTAATCTATTTATTTAGTGCTATACCAATCAGACTCCCAAGAAACTATTTTAATGACCTAGAAAAAATAACAACAAAATTCATATGGAAGAATAAAAGGTCAAGAATTGCAAGGGAACTAATGAAAAAAAAACTCAGAGGAAGGTGGTCTAAGTGTACCTGATCTAAAGCTATATTATATAGCAGCAGTCACCAAAACCATTTGGTATTGGCTAAGAAATAGACCGGTAGATCAGTGGAACAGATTAGATACAAAGGACAAAAAAGGGTACATCTATAGCAATCTAATCTTTGACAAACCCAAAGATTCCAACATTAGGGATAAAAATTCATTATTTGGAAAAAACTGTTGGGAAAACTGGAAATTAGTATGGCAGAAATTAGATATGGATCCACACTTAACACCATATACCAAGATAAGATCAAAATGGGTCCATGATTTAGGCATAAAGAGGGAGATAATAAATAGATTAGAGGAACAGAGGATAATCTACCTCTCAGACCTGTGGAGGAGGAAGGAATTTATGACCAGAGGAGAACTAGAGATCATTATTGATCACAAAATAGAAGATTTTGATTACATCAAACTAAAAAGTTTCTGTACAAATAATACTAATGCAAACAAGATTAGAAGGGAAGTAACAAATTGGGAAAATATTTTTAAAAACAAAGGTTCTGACAAAGGTCTCATTTCCAAAATATATAGAGAACTGACCATAATTTATAAGAAACCAAACCATTCTCCAATTGATAAATGGTCAAAGGATATGAACAGACAATTCTCAGAGGAAGAAATTGAAACTATATCCACTCACATGAAAGAGTGTTCCAAATCACTACTGATCAGAGAAATGCAAATTAAGACCACTCTGAGATACCACTACACACCTGTCAGATTGGCTAAGATGACAGGAACAAATAATGACAAATGTTGGAGGGGATGTGGGGAAATTGGGACACTAATACATTGCTGGTGGAGTTGTGAAAGAATCCAGCCATTCTGGAGAGCAATCTGGAATTATGCCCAAAAAGTTATCAAACTGTGCATACCCTTTGACCCAGCAGCGCTACTACTGGGATTATATCCCAAAGAAATACTAAAGAGCGGAAAGAGACATATATGTGCCAAAATGTTTGTGGCAGCTCTTTTTGTTGTAGCTAGAAACTGGAAGATGAATGGATGTCCATCAGTTGGAGAATGGTTGGGTAAATTGTGGTATATGAAAGTTATGGAATATTATTGTTCAGTAAGAAATGACCAGCAGGAGGAATACAGAGAGGGTTGGAGAGACTTAAATCAACTGATGCTGAGTGAAATGAGCAGAACCAGAAGATCACTGTATACTTCAACAACGATACTGTATGAGGATGTATTCTGATGGAAGTGGAAATCTTCAACATAAAGAAGATCCAACTCACTTCCAGTTGATCAATGATGGACAGAGGTAGATACACCCAGAGAAGAAACACTGGGAGGGGAATGTAAATTGTTAGCACTAATATCTGTCTGCCCAGGTTGCATATACCTTCGGATTCTAATGTTTATTGTGCAACAAGAAAATGATATTCACACACATGTATTGTACTTAGACTATATTGTAACACATGTAAAATGTATGGTATTGCCTGTCGTCGGGGGGAGGGAATAAGGGAGGGGGGGTAATTTGGAAAAATGAATACAAGGGATAATATTATAAAATATATATATATATATAATAAAAAAAATTAAAAAAAAAAATAAAAATAAAACAATAATATCCCATAACATTCCTATAATATAACTTATTCAGCTATTCTCCAACTGATGGACATCCACTCAGTTTCCAGTTTCTTGCCATTAAAAAAGGGTTTTCACAATTTTTTTTTTTTTTGCAAATGTGTGTTTCTTTCCCTCTTTTAAGGTCTCCTTGGGATATAAACTCAGTAAAAACACTGCTTGAACAGAGGGTATGCACATTTTGATAGTCCTTTGGGCATAGTTCCAAATTGCTTTCAAGAATGCTTGGATCATTTCACAGCTCCACCAACAATTTATTAGTATTAGTTTTCCCATATTTCCTCCAACTTCTTCCATTGTCTTTTCCTGTCATCTTTGCCAATCTGAGAGGTGTATAGTAGTAACTCAGAATTGCCAATCTCTGTCATTTTTAATAGAAATGGATGCTGTATTTTGTCAAAAGCATTTTTCTGCATCTTCTGAGATTATCATAAGATTTCTTCTGGTTTAATTATTGATAGGGCCAATTATAGCAATATTTTTTCTAATAATGAACCAGCCCTGCATTCCTAGTATAAATACAACTTGGTCATAACTTATTATCCTGCTCATAAATTGCTGTATACCTTTGCTAATATTTTATTTAGAATTTGTACATCAATATTCAACAGGAGGATTGGTTTGTAATTTTCTTTCTCTGTTTTAGCTCTTCCTGGTTTAGGTGTTAGTACCATATTTGTGTGACAGAAAGAGTTTGCCAGACTACTTCTTTACCATTTTTCCAAATATTTTACATATTGGAAATAATTGTTTTTTAAGTGTTTGATAGAATCCACTTGTAAATCTATCTATCCCTAGAGAATTTTTCTTAGGGAGTTCATTAATGGCTTGTTCAATTTTTATTTTTGATATGGGGATATTTAAATGTTATATTTCCTCTTCTGCTAAGCTGGGCAATTTATATTTTAGCAACTATTTAATAGTTTCAGTGAGATTGTCACATTTTTTGCCATACAATTGGGCAAAATCTTTTCTAATTATTGCTTTGATTTCTTTTTCATTGCTGTAAATTCATCCTTTCCATTTTTGATGCTGGTGATTTTTTTTTCTTTCCTTTTCCTAATCAAATTATCGAAAGGTTTATGTAATTTTGTTGGGTTTTTCCCCATAAAACTACATCTTAGTTTTATTAATTAGTTCAATAGATTTCTTAGTTTCAATTTTATTAATCTCTCCTTTGAGTTTCAGAATTTCTAATTTGGCATTTAATTGGGGGTTTCTAATTTGTTCCTTTTTAAATTTTTTAGTTGCATGTCTAATTCATTGATCTCCTCTTATTTTATACATGTTGATATTTAGAGATACACAGTTTCCCCTAAGAACTACTTTAGCTGCATCCCATAAGTTTTAATATGTTTTCTCATTATTGTTATTTGGTTGGATGAAATCATGGATTCTTTCTGTGATTTATTAACTCATTCACTGTTCAAATTTAGATTATTTAATTTCCAATTGGCTTTTAGTTTAACTTTCTCTGGCCCTTTATTGCACATAATTTTTATTGCTAAGTAGTCTTAAAAAGAAGCATTTACTATTTCTATTTTTCTTGCTTTTAATAGTAAGGTTTTTATGCCCTAATACGTGGTCAATTTTTGTGTAAGTGTCATGTACTGCTGAGAAAAAAAGGAGTATTCCTTTTTGTCTCTTCACTTGTCTCCAGAATTCTGTCATATCTAGGTTGTCTTAGATCCTATTAACCTCTCTACTTTCTTTCTTGTTTATTTTGTGGTTTGATTTGTCTGATTCAGAGAGGGGAATGTTGTAATATAGTTTTCTTGTCTATTTCTTCCAACTGCTTTGTTATCTTCTCTAAGTATTTGTGCATATATATTTAATCTTGTTACTATTTTATTCCATTAATTCTACTTATGAATGTGGTGTTTTCTTCAGTGGGTTTTTTTTTTTTTTTTTTTTTTTTTTTTTGCATTTGACCAATTGTGTGTTTTTTTTGTTTTTGTTTTTGTTTTTAAAGGAATTGCCTTAATGTTTTTAAGCTGATGACTCTTTCTTGCATATCACTCATTCCTTATCACATTTTTTCATCTACCTCTCTTACTTGCCTTTTAAAGATTTTTATGAGAACTTCCAAGAATTCTCTGTGGGCTTGAGACCAAATTCATATCACTCTTTGAAATTTCCTCTGTGGACATTTTGTCCTCCTCTGAGTTGGTGTTTTGGTCTTGCCTGTTATTATGGTAGTTTTCTATGATCAAAGTTATTTTTTATCTTTCTTGCTCATTTTCTTTCCTTTTATTTTGGTATTTCTGTGTTTTGTTTTTTTTGTTTGTTTGTTTGTTTTGTTTTGTTTTTTTTTGTTTGTTTGTTTTTACTTTTATGGTGTGGTCTGATCCTGGGGTAAAGGAGGCACTGTCCAGACTTTTCTGTGCAGCTCTGAGCCTTGACTTTGAGTTTATGGGCCCCTTTTATTTGCTTTCTCTGCTCTTTTCTGGGAACAGCCTGGTTTCTTAGAATGTGCCTTCTGAGCTGCAACTAGGGACTGTCCTACTGGTTGGCTCTGCTACTGAGCCAAGACTAAAGGTTTCAGTTGCTGATCTTCTGTAATTAGACTGGCTTTCTTGTATTATGTCTGAGCTGGGCTGAGCACTCCTTTCATTCCAATGAAACTGACATTATTTGAAGTTTTTCCAACGTATCTTTAGTTGGAGAGTGTTTCATTCTGTTAGACTGTTCAGAGGCTTAGTTGCATATGATTTTCAAGGGAAACTTGGAGAATTCAAGCAGCTTCCTGGCTTCACTCTGCCAACTTGGCTCCACCTCCAGAAGTCTTCCCCAATGCAGTTTTATGCTGCCCTGAAGGCTACATCTTGGCCAGTGACCTATACAACTATTCAGTACTGATAGAACCACATTGATGTCAGCTCCTAGACATTTGAGCTGAATAATTATATCATTTACCAATGCTGAAAACATTAACTGTGCACCTCAGATGAAAGTTAATCCCTTTCTAGCTTAGCTTTCAGATAATAATGAGGTTTTGAATGCCATTAGGTTCATCTCATCTGGCAAGCCATCTGATGTTGATTACATTGTAGCTGAGATTTACAAGGCTAGTGATCTACCACTTATTTCACAAGCTGATTCATATCTTCTGGATCATATGGCAAGAGGAGATTATCCTCCAGGAGTTCATAGTTGCCTCTATTATTCTTCTCTATGAAAGAAAAGGTAAAGTAAATAGATTGTACTGTAATAATCATAAAGTCTTCTCTCTCTTATTCAATTCTGTCAAAATTGTTGCCAAAATCTTCCTTAATAAGCTGATCATTCACCTGAAAGATGGCCATCTATTCAGGATAATGTGTGACTTCATAAAGGGCTAAAAAGTAGTTGATAAGATTTTTTTTTTTTTTCTCTCTGACAACACCAGAAGAAATAGCAGAAGTAGAGCAGAGGTCTATACATAATGTTCATTGTTCTGAGCAAGACCTTTGATATTTTCAATCATGAAAGCTGTAGAAGATTATGGCAAAATTCGGTTGCCAAAATTTAATAACTATTGTATACCAATCTTTTGATGTTGAACTTACATTGGTTGTGGAAAATGGATGATACCATCAGGTATTTCCAGTCACTATTGGATTGAAATGTATTTGTCTACTCCAGCTTATATCTGAGGAAGTATTACCTCGATCACATAATAAGTGATTATCTACCATTCCCTTAAAACTCTTCATTGATAGTACATCAAATATCCTTTTTGTATTGAAAAACAAACTGCCTACTGACTCCATTCCTGTGTATGCCTTTTTTGCATTTGTGAGTTTTTCCCTGAATTTCTAATTTAGAGAAGTAATCAAACAGGTTCTCATTCTCTAGCCAGCCACGCTAAGGTTATCATCTTTTTCTCGTCTCCTGTTCTTTTTCATTTCCCTTTTTATGTGCTATTTTTCCTCATTATAATGGAAACACCATTATGGTAGAGGCCATTTCTGTAACACATATTTATGTTGTCAGTGCTTAGCTCAATGTCTGACATCCTTTGATAGAATCTTGTAAATCTGCATCTGGTAATAATGTTGTCCCCATCTGTAAAAGGCTGAAACTCCAAAAAGGTATACTTGTATCAAATAACTGAGCAATTAAGGTTAATTACTTATTCAATATGAGACAATGACTATTAGCTTATATTTAGATAAATGGCTCTTCTCAGGGTTGATGCTTACTGAATGTTTCGTATTAAGATAATGATAGGCAAAGATTGGAGGGCAGAGGGACAGAGGGAAGTGTCACTTGGCTGCAGGACAAGGAGGATAAAGGTGGAGATTTTGGACTCCAGAATTGAGGAGAGATCTTTGGCAAGCCCTGTGGCAGCTTGCCTATGCCTTTCACTTCTCCCCCTAAAGACCAAAGACTTTAATTTATCCTGATTCTGACTGACCCTGAAGCCCTCCAGAGAGGTAGCCCATAATTTACAATTGGTGCCCAATGTGGGGCCAAGGACCCTAATTTCACTTAAGAAGTCCCTTGGACCAGGAAATAGGTTAAGTATTTTAATAAACAGAGAGGGAACTTACTTTTTTAAGAGCTAAACTAGTAACTTTTTCAAGCTGAAATGGAGCAAATATTAGGAAAAGATTCTCCCCCATCCTCAGTGATGAAGGGAAGGGACCAGATAGGTTAACTGCTTGGGGGAGAGGGTATGCTTGTATCTCTACAGATGGAGAATGAATCAGATGAGTGCCAAGGACCAGTATTAGTCTTGTCCATTGGAGAGAGAGGGAGCAGATCCTTGAAACGAAGGAGAAGACCAAAGAAACATCAGGTGCCTCCTTCGCTGATTGTGTCCAACACTGAAAGAGTTATGGCAATTGACTCACGGATTTTAAAAATTGTTAATGAGACAGATGCAAGACTTTAAAACCCTCAGGAATAATTGGAATCCCTGAGACATGATAAGATTGTTGTAGGACTTGAAAACCCTCAGGAATCATTGGATTCCCTAACACATAAAAAGACTGTTGCAGGACTTCAAAAACTTGCAGGGATCATTGGATGCCCTGACACATGAAGTAATGGACATAGATTGTTTTTGGACTATCTTTTGGTTGCAGAAGGAGGCGTATTTGTGATTGTTATTTGTATACCCTTCTTCTAGGACCTCTGGAAATCTTTTACAATACTATGTTGATTCATATTGTTTGTTATATCACTATTTGCATGTATAATTCATATTTGTTACACCACATTGAGCCTGCACCAGATGTAGGGACAGTCATCACTAATAGCCTGTGCTTTATTGCTATGTGCTTGTGTAATACCGCCATGCTGATGGGTTTGTGTATACCTGTTTCTAGTAAGTCCCTTCAGCTCAGAAACCTGCTAACAATATCTGGCTTGACTCCCCACTTCCTTTTGGTGTTTTTAATCTCTCTTCCTAAGAAGTCAGGGAGAATATGATCACTTCCTTTTTAGTGCTTTCATCTCCCTTCCTGAGAAGTCAGGGAGGGTGTGATCACCTCCTTTATGGGGTTCTCACCTCCCTGAGAAATCAGGGATGGCTTGACCACCTGTGTTCTAAAACAAAAGAAAGAAGGAGATGTAAAGGGCTGAAACTCTAAAAAGGTATACTTAAATCAGACAATGGAGCACTTAAGGCTAATTACATATTCATTATGAGACAATGACTCTATTAGCATATGTTTGGATAAATGGCTCTTCTCACTATCAGTGCTTACTGAATATTTGGTATGAAGATAATGATTGGCCAGGATTAGAGGGCAGAGGGGCAGAGAGGAGAGTCACTTGGCTGCAGGACAAGGAGAATAAAGGTGGAGATTCTGGACTCCAGAATCAAGGAGAGATCTTTGACAAGCCTCTTGGCAGCTTATCTATGTCTTTCACTTCTTTCCCTAAAGACCAAGAACTTTGATTTATCCTGACTTTGGCTGACCCTGAAGCATTCCAGAGAGCTAGCCCATACTTTACACCCATTATTTACATCATTGTTACTTACTCTATTCCAGAGGTCCAAAAAGATCAAATTTATTTTTTTCTTAAAATCATAGCCCTTAAAATCATTTCAAAATAGCATTTCCTTTCTATTAAATATCTAAAGATCCTGGAATTTCCTCAATAGATTTACATTACACCATGGTCTTTAATCCTTTCACTATGCTTTTTATTGTTGTAAATTGCTGTTCTTTAATCTTTATGACTAATTATTAGGGATGGGTTGAAGAAGAAGTGAAATTTGGCAGGTTCCAATAAATTTCTGGTTGATTTTTATTTATCAAAGAGGTAAATATATAGATTTGCAGTTTGGAGAAAGTAGTTCAAATCCATCATTACAAACTAGGTGATCCTAAATATCACAACAGATTTTGGCTCACTATTCTTGTGGTGAATGGTTTCCTATTTGTTTTCCTTGTCACTGAACTTTATAGCATTTTCAAAAAATGATTGCAACATTTCAATAAATTAGTTATTTCATTTTTAAAGATGGAGGGCCATGCATCCTTTAATGTAGTTCTTTGAGATTTCAGGAGAAGAGGTCCTAAATAAACATTGTATAAAAACAGTGATGAGTTAATAATTAGATAATGGCCTAAAAGGCCTAAAAGGGGCCAATGATGTTGCCATATATTTTTCTTGTGGAAAGTGTTTATTCATCATTCTCATGTGGGCGTCTCTTCTTAGAGAGAGTTCTTAAAGTATGCTTTCTAATTTTTTCAAGCTAAATCCAGTCTAATGTTTAATTTCTGGCAAAGAATAAATATGTTCCAAAAGTTCTATAGCTCTGAGGAGCTTACAAACAGTAGTGGATCCTCAGTTCAGCTTAGAAGCCAGATAGGTGGTTCAAAGAGCCATGTCATTCTTGAACAGAGATGGGACTTCTGGGCTTGTGTGGTATTGAAAAGCCAGATGCTGCCTTCCTCTTGGAAACATGTCAGCAAGAATTCCAAAAGCTGCCAAGCCTTCTATAGTTTCACACTTGGACATCTTGGCAGCATTACGTTTTGGACTGGCTCTAGGGTCCTCCAGAATTAGAAGAACCAGAACTACCAACTTTCCCATCCAAGGACTTGGCATGTATGGAACTGTCCTTATTAAAATCCAGTTTAGATTTTGAATTCGTTTCTCCCCTTACACAGCTGGCAGGCAGCAATAATACAGATAATGGGGAATAAAGTGGATTGGAAAGCACACATGCAGTTAAATATTAAGCAGGGGGGAGGCAGGACATGGAAAGTGAGCTTTAATAGTTGTCAACCAATTGCAAGCTCAGGTACCCCTACACCCCCAGAGCTCTCCTTTAATCATCTCCTAGTTTCTCTTTTATTTTTCTTACTGCCCTAATTATTCCCAATTTCTCTTTTCCCCCCACTGGCTTTAATTAAACTTTCTGTAACTTCAGTTTGTTTGCCAAGCAGGTTCCCATATGATTTCCAAGCTCAACCACAATCTCCTTTCAGATATTCAAGGTTATCAGTGATTTTTTGTCAGGCCCCCAACTCCTTAGGAGCACTTCCCATCACTGTTTGGTGATTATTGTGATTAGTCTATACTGACTAGGCTGGGAGAAAGGTTTCTGTATTCTTTGAGGTTAGGGGGGCTGCTGCTCAACACAGTCTCTCCTTTCCTTTTCTTCTGTTTTTAATTGAAATGTCCCCTTGTCACATTGCATTCCTGATAACCTGTCTAATGTTGCAAATTGTGTTCAGATCCTTGCAATCTTGCTGTAAATACCTCTGAAGCACTCTAGGGTATAGGACCAGCAGTGGGGCTTAGGGAAAGGTGGAAGTTGTGATTACTGTTGGCATGCTGCTCTTCTCAGGCTTATTTGTCTCATTATAATGACACAATCACAAAGCTATTGTTAAGGTTGAGCAGACGGTCCATTATGAAAACTATTTTCAGGTTTGCAACTCCTTTTTTTGAAAGGAACCATTTCAAGTAAAGTCCTTCCATGAAATGTCTCACTGAGAACTGGCATAAGAAATGTGAGGAAGATTATCATTAAGGACAATGCAAATCCTTTAGGCAAGGGATTGTCTGCTGAGAAGTTGGGGAGGAGGTGACCTGTGTGTTAGCTCATATTATTCAGATTCTGTTAGTTAATGGGAAATCTTTAGGCACCATTTTATTATTTCTTACCTTTTCCCCTTGGCTAGAGAGGAAAATAAGTGAAGGAACAAGTAATTAAACAGGAATTTGAATGCAAAAACCTAATGTAATAAAATTCAAGCAGAAGCCTTATTAATTGTCTGAAAAGAAGTCTCAGATTTTAGGAGAGAAAAAAATAAACTTGTTATAGAAAGCCATGGCAGACAAATCCTCAAACTGGTGTAAGTGATATGGGGCAGAAGAGAAAGGGATCTTAAAATCTCAATCAATTTAACCAGAAGGACAAGACATACTGGCATTGCTTAACAGGTTCATGACAAGGAAGTGAAAAGGAAGTACACTCATTTCTTCATTTCTGAAGGATTTTTACTAATTTCAAATTTGACTTAGATTCTGACTTTTAGACCTTAATTAGATTATCTCTTTTCAGGACAAAAAACATATATATATATATATATATATATATATATATATGCAAGGCTGTGCATCAGTTTTTAGTGAAATTGAGCAACCATCCTCTACCTCTGAGATCCTATCAAGACAGATGCAAATGAAACACACACACACACACACACACACACACACACACACACACACACACACACACACACACATGGAATACAAAACAATAGCAAAGGCAACAACAATGACTTTGAGCATTGCTGAAGGAAATTACTCCCAAGAAAGCTCAGTTTTAAAATGTCATTAGAGAGATTGGGTATAGATATTTGAATTGAGAGACAGAGAGAAATGAGAATGAGAGAGAGAGAGAGAGACAGACAGAGAGAGAGAGAGAGAGAGAGAGAGAGAGAGACAGAGACAGAGACAGAGACAGAGACAGAGACAGACAGAGACAGAGAGACAGAGAGACAGAGAGAGAGAGTTAAATTAATTTCATTTAGTTCTGGGTGAATATTTCTAATCTAAATCATAGTTAGAAAGAAAGAAATTGGAATAGTGGAAGGAGTCAATAACACATCAAGTACAGATAATAAGGACTTGTGGTGATTTTTTAAAAAAAGAATCAGGGAGGAGGGGAATATATGTAATCTACCTAACAAAGTATTTGGGAGAAATATGTTTACTTTGTAACTATGTAGGGAAATACTAAAATTTTTCATTAACCAGGTTTTTTTCCATTATAAATAATGCTTGCTGCTGGTTTTAGATATATAGTGCTTATTTTAAGGAAAGCTCTCCTTATTCCTATATTTGGTAGTATTTTTAATAGGAACAGGTGCTGTATTAATAATTGTTAAAATATCCTTGTTATTTCTTCAGTATTTTGTGCTCCATTTATCAAGTTCTTACTTTTTTCATAGTTTTCTTACTTTGCTCTAATTTTATTACCCAATTTTCCTCTATCACTTATATTTGATTTCTAAAATAATTAGAATCTCTTCCCAGAATATTTTGTTGGACTTCTGTCCACATTTATTTTGTAGCTTTGTTTTTAATCCTTTTGACTTCATTATATCCTTTTGAGTAATCTTTGTCACAAGGAAGACAGAAGTCCAACAAAATAACACTTTAAAACCACAATTGGCCAAATTGATTGAAAGACATTAAATATTCTCTGAAGAAAATAACTCTTTATAATTAGAATCAGACATGAAGAAACTAATAACTCCATGAGGCATCAGAAAATAATAAAAACACAAAATAATTAAAATAATATATGAAATATTTCATCAAAGAAACAAATAATTTGAAAAAATAAATTGAGGGAGGATGTTTTAAGAATTATTAAAGTAATACAACACCTGTTCCTACTAAAATACTTTGGAACATTGGAATAAAGAGAGCTTTCCTTAAAATGATAAGCAGTATCTATCTAAAATGAATAAAAAGCATTATTTTTAATGGAGAGAAGCTGGAATCATCTCCAACAAGATCAGGAGCAAAAGAAAGATGCCTATTTGTACTAGAAATATTGACTTTATCAATAAGACAAGAAAGAAGAAATTAAAGGAATTAGAAAGTTAATTAAGAAATAAAACTATCACTCTTTACAGATGATATGATGATATACTATGTGAAACAATTAAAAGCTTTAGCAAAGTTGCAGGATATAAAATAAATCCACACAAATCATCAGCATTTCTATATATTGCTGACAAAGCCTATCTGCAAGAGCTATAAAGAGAAATTCCATTTAAAATTACTGTAGAAAAAGTAATATACATACCAAACAAACCTAAGAATTACATGAACACAATTACAAAATACTTCTCACACAAATAAAGTCAGATCTAAACAATTGGAAACATATCAATTGCTCATGGTCAGGCTAAGCTAATATAATAAAAATGAAAGTTTTGCCTAAATTGACCTACTTATTCAGGGCTATATCAATCAAAATGCCAGAAAATTATTTCATATAACTAGACAATATAATAATAAAATTGATCTGAAAGAACAAAAGGTTAAAAAAAATGTCAAGGTAATTAATTTTTAAAAATGCAGAATATGGAAGCTTAGCAATACCAAACTTAAAATGATATTCTAATGCAGCAGTTATCAAAACCATTTGGTACTGGCTAAGAACTATATAGAGTGGTGGATCAGTTGAATAGATTACATACACATGATACAACAATCAAAGCTTATAGTAATCTAGTATTTGATAAACCACACACACTCCAGCTTCTGGAATAAGAACTCACTATTTGATAAAAATTTCTGGGAAACTGGACCATAGTATATATGAGACTCATCATAGACCTACATTTCAGTTCCCTTACCAAAATTATATCAAAATGCCTACATGATTTGAGCATAAAGATGGATACCATAAGCAAATTAGAGAGCAAGAAATAATGTACTGATCAGATCTTAGGAGGAGAGAGGAATTTATAAACAAAGAAAAAGTAGAGAACATAATGAAATGCAAAATGGACAACTTTGAGTACATGAATTTAAGAAGTTTTTGCACCAACAAAAGCAAAAGAAACAAAATTAAAAGGGAAGAAAAATCTGGGGGAAAATTCCTTATAGCTATGGTTTCTAATAAAAGTCTCATTTCTAAAATATATAAAGAACTCTATCAAATTTATAAAAATATAAGTAATTCCCCAGTTTATAAATGGTCAAAGGATATGAATAAATAATTTTCCGATGATGAAATTAAAGTCATCTATAGTTATATGAAAATGATCTAAATCAGTATTGATTAGAGAAATGCAAATTAATAACTCTGAGCTAGACCTCACAACTCTCAGATTGACTAAGATGACAGGAAAAGGTAATGATAAATGTTGGAAGGGGTGTGGGAAATGTAGAACACATGCATTATTGAAGGAGTTGTGAAATGATCCAACCATTCTGGAAAACAATTTGGAACTTTGCTTATAGGGCTATCAAACTATGCATACCCTTTAATCCAGCAGTACCATTACTAGGTCTGTATTCCAAGGAAATGATAAAGGAGGGGAAAAGGCCACATGTACAAAAATGTTAGTAAGGAATTGGAAAATAATTCATTAATTGAGGAATGGCCGAACCAATTGGGATATACAAAGTTAATGGAATATTATTATTCTATAAAAATGATGAACAAACTGATTTTATAAAAGCCTGGAACGATTTACAGGAAGTGATGCTGAACAAAACAAAAAGAACCAGGAATCCATTATACACAATAGCCGCAAGAATGTGTGATGATCAACTATGAAAGTGTTGGTTCTTAGTGTTTCGGTGATCCAAAGCAATCTCAATAGACCTTGGATAGAAAATACTATTTGAATCCAGAAAAAGAACTGCGGAGTCTGAATTTAAATCAGCAATGCTCTCATGGTTTTTTCCTCTATTATTCTGATTTTTCTCTCTTAACATGATTCATAAAGCAAAATGTATTAAAACAAAAATATATTAAATATTTTAAAAGAATTATTAATGTATGTGAAATCTATGATGAAAAATATTCTAAAGAAATTACACATTTAAAGAAATAACAAGAGAAATGTGCCATGATATCCTTGAACCAGAAGAAAATTAGAATTTGAAAGAATCAACTAATCACAACCTAAAAAGAGTTCCAAAAATGGAAACAGTCAAGAATATTATAACTAAATTCCAGAATTCTCTGATCACATTTTTTTTTTACCTATAGATAGTAAAAGGCCACTGAAAAATAATGGAGTCTTTAATAAATTTCAAAAATAGGAATTGGTACTTTTCAGATAAAAAAATCAAAGCTTTCTATAGCCAGATTAAAAAAAGTGTTCCAAATCAGTATTGATAGAGAAATGTAAACGTAAATTAAAACAAACCTGAGCTTCAACCTCACACATTTTGGATTGTCTGATATGACAAAAAAGCAAAATGATAAATGCTGAAATAGCTATGGGTCAATTGAGATACTAATGCACTGTTGGTACAGATGTGAACTGATCTACTTATTCCAGAGAGCAATTTGCAATTATACCCAAAGGGCAATAAAATTGTACATACCCTTTAAACATCAATACCAATACTAGGATTTCCCAAAGAAATTACAAACAAGGTAAAAGGACCAATGTGTTCAAAAATATTTATAGCTGCTCTTTTTGTGGTGATAAAGGATTAGAAATTGAGAGGATGTCTCAAACAAGTGGGGAATAGCTTAATAAGTCATAGAGTATGATTTTGATGGAATATTAATGTACTACAAGAGATAATGACCAGATAGCCTTAGATATGCTTGGGAAGACATTAACTGATTCAAAGTAAAGTGAGAAGGACCAAGAAAACATTGTACACTATAACAGCAATATTTTAAAGATGATCTACTGTGAAAAAATGTGCTACTCTAATTATGACAATTCAAAAGAATGTACAATGTAAAATGCTATCCATTTCTAGAGAGAATCCAAATGCAAATTGAAGCATATTTTCTTTTACTTTTTATTTTTTTTTTATTTTTTGTTATTGATTTTTGGTCTGTGCGTCTTTATTTGTAACTATGTAACTACATGTTGCATTGTTATATTTTTTGTCTTCCCAGTGTGGCAAAAAAGATGTGCAAAAGAGAAAAATAATTTAAAACTCAATTTAAAAAAAAAGTAAAATTTTGTATACATAATTGGGAAATATTTTCTGAATTTTTTCAAAAAGTTAATATGAAGTAAAAACTCAAGCTATGTAAACATTTTCTGTCTATATAGCAATATTCAACGAATTCAAGTTGCTAGATTCTGTTGAACTAATGTATTAAAGTAATCAAAGGATATACATGATGAAATACTGTAATTGATAAGAGAAAGATCATAGAGAACTAAATTTGTTCCATAGAATTATTCTATTCTTTGATTCTGTTTCAATTTTCAAAGGGAAACAGTCAAGAACAAAAACAAATAAAACAAATGAACACGAATTAGAGGAGGACAAATGTCTCAATTCTGTTTAAAAAGAAAATGAAATGGTTCTACAGATGACAGAAAAATGAGTGGATTTGAACTGAGTTCTCTGTAATTCATTGTTGAATTGACACTAGGCTTCTGAAGAGATTCCCAAGTTTATTTCATTAGCACTCTGATGTGCTAGTATTTTTTACTGATGACCTGTAGATAGAGATGTTACATTTATAAAAAAAAAAAAAAAAACAAAAAAAAAAACAACAAAACAAAACAAAAAACAAAAAACAAAAAACAAAAAAAAAAAAAAAAAAACTACTTAATAACACAGTGGATAAAGAACTGTAATTGGAATTAAGCTTGAGTTCAACTCTTGACATAGATATTTACTTTAAAAGCAGATCCTCAGACTTGATTATTAACTTTTTAGGAAGGAAATAGACATGTATCCAAAGCAAGAGAAGGAAAATAGTGAGAGAAGTTAAGAACATTGCTTATGATTGTAATGAAAAGGTACTTGAAATCTCTAAATTAAGGAAGAAAACTTATGGTACAAGAGGCATAATGACTCTTAATCATTAATAAAACTCATAATATAAAACAGATATTATTGTCTCCAAAGGGTGAAGTAGAACTAATGTATATAACTTGAAAAATAACTAAAAGGACTTTTGTAAAAGACAAGAAAAGTGGTTAGAAATCTCTAAAAGTTTGAACTAGTGACTTTGGACATCTGGGATTTTCCCCTCATCTGAGGTCTTCAAACATGGTTTGAATTTCATCTATTGGGAATACTGTTCTAAGTAAATTTTAGGGTAAACTAGGTGATTTCAGAATTTTCCAATTCTGGGCATCTTCCAAATCTGAGATTCTACCTTTATGGAGCTATACATTATGAAAATTAGAGAAAAATAGATGATAAAACCTGATACCTAGCCTAACATATCCTAGCTAGAATTCACAAGCCACACTATCATAAAGATGGCAAGTGGCTATCCCTATATATACTACAAGTATTCCCTGAAAGTTGAAAACCCAAGTATAAAATACTATAATAATCACATCTACACTTGAACTATTGTTTCTCTTCTCAGAGGGAGAGGAAATCCATTGCCTAGTTGAGATTTAATGTAGAATATTGTTCCAAATATAATGTTCTTCTCCACCTCTGGCTGGCATCATTTATCCTCAAGTCCACATGCTTTCTGCATTGATTGACTTGGAAGCAGCTGCAGTTGCATTAAGGACATGGCCCCATAACAGTATCTCATTGCCACAGCTTCATTTGCAAGACCGAGCAAACTCATTTACTCTCTCTTACAGAAACCCATCACCATGGCATAGAAAAATCAGCCATTGCATTTCAACGGATACTGGCAACAGCTGTTCCTCTGATAACAGAGGACTGTGTGCCTTGCTTAGCTCCAGAGCCATGGAACAGATTTCCATCTCCAATATAAAAGATGACTCTTCACCCTCTGGAGTGGTCGATGACAAAAGCCCATAAGGTAGACAGTCAGCCTTTAGAATAATTGCATTTTTGTAACATTCAGTTCTCTCTTTTCCAAAGTGCTAACTGCTACCATCTGGCTGCTTGCTCCTGTGTGCTTTTAGTAGAGATTGCTCCTAGTGCCTATATTAGATTTCTCTAGATTGAATTAGACTTCCCTTTGAATTCCACAGGCAGTGTCTAAGTACAAGAGATCCTGTATCTACCAAGGTACATTCCTCTACATCCTATGCCAGAAATAATGGCTCTATACCCTAAAATTAATAAAACATCTAGGATATCTTTATGCCAGAAGAGTTAAAGATCAAGCTCTGTTCTGAACTACTCACATGTAAAGTAGAGGCAATACTTATATAACTTAATGTGTTTTTAATTATAGCTGAGGACACACAAAAAAGAAAAGGAAAACAAAAACATAATCACTTCCTATAAAGAGATGTCATTCCATTTAGGATAAAAACACGCCAATAGGTAAATATAAAAAATTATAATATAAATAGAAGCCAATCTCTGGGAATACAGGAAGAGACCTGGGAAAAACTGGGACTTAAGAAAAATTTTAAAGAAGCCAAGAAATTTAAGAGCTGTATGGAAGGAAAGAGACTGTTCTATATCAATATGCAAGGAATGTCTACTTACTAAAGTAGAGTAAGTAGCCTACTTACTAAGGAGACTAATGTACCTTGATATTAATTAATGAAGAGGGAAGTAAAATATGTTTAAAAATTGAAAATGTAAAAAGGGTCCAGATTATATATTTAAAAAAAACAAAAAACAAAAAACAACAAAACAAAACAAAACAAATTTGAATTTCAGATAAGTTTATATTTGATCCTTCAGGATTTATTTGGGAGCCTAAAGACTTGTGTGTGTGTGTGTGTGTGTGTGTGTGTGTGTGTGTGTGTGTGTGAGAGAGTTTATTGATGGCATTAACATGGTCAGATCTATGCTTTAGGAAAATCCCTTCGGCCCCTGGTTGGAGAATAGATTGTAATGGAAAAAAGACCTATGGCTAATTAGAGACCAATGGAAGGTTATTTCTATAATCCTGCAAAGAGATTCAGAGCTTAAGCTGGTTTATACTAAATTCTCAATAGCTGCTTGTTGATTAACAATCTGAAATAACATGTTGACTACATGAGAAGAAGGGAATTTTTATAAAAGTGATGCTGTGATTATAGAAATATTATGCGAAAACATTGAAATATATTATTGCTCCTGTTTTCATCTTTCATTCTCAAAGAGGGCCAATGAATTCACAAAAAAATGATGTCTTGACTTGCATAAGAATTGGATTTAAGTGAGGCAGAGTTGTATAAATTCATCAACCTATATCCTCTAGAGTCATTATGCAGTGGAAAAATAAGTCAAGAGTTTCTAGACAGAACAGAAAACAATTGCTATTTGTACATACACTAAGCCATTAAAAAATGACCAACAGAGCCTTGGACTAGCATCTATTTTAGGCCATTCAGTGAAAACTGGAATGAATTGAGTTTATAGACATAATCAAGTAGTTCCATTTAAATCAAAAATTGGATATTTAAAGCTTGTTTTGTCAGAGCTCTATTTTAAGAAATCATAAATGAAAATAGAAGACAAAGAGCAAATTGTCCCAGATTTTTGAAAAGAGAATTATAATACCCCAAAACCCCAAATATCTTACAAAATAAAAACATGTAAAAGTTAAATTTCTTTGGACAAAGCACCAAAATATAAGTATATGATGCCCCAAATAGAGAGAGGAACCACATATGGCAAGGGAAAAATGAGGAAAGAAGAGGAAAAGGAGAAAATAAAGAGAAGGAAGAAGAAACTGAATTCCCCAACTTAAACTAGAAAATTGAGTCACCATAGAGTAGCTACAACTAGTCATAGATGTTGTTTATTCTTTTTTCTCAAAAAGGTCAGTACATGGAGGAGTTAAGATATATACTGAGTTCTTGTGATTGGGTGACTAGGATTATTGACAGTATAAGAAAAGTGGTTTGTGGGTCTGTTTTGGACACATTTAATATACTTATGATATATCCAGTTCAAGAAATATCCAAAAAGTTGGTGCTATGGAACTGGAATTCAGGAAATAGACTTGAGTTGGACATATAATCTCGAGAATGATTGGTCTAGAAATGATAATTGAATCATTGGGATGATGAGATCACCAAGCATGACAGTGTACAAAAAAAAGGTAAGGGACATAGAAGAGAACTTTGGGATACATCCATGATTAATGGGTATCACAAGCCTCTTTTAATTGTATCCTCTGGAAACCTCATATCATTTTCAAATTTCCATTTATAGCTAAATTTCAGAGGTCATTGTTTTAGTCTTCTAATTCTATAAATGATATAAAGTGATTTTTCTAGAGTCACAAAACTAATGTGTCAAGTGGGAATCTAACCCAAGTCCTCTGTAGAACAAATTTCATTCTTTTATCAGTCACACTACACTACCTCTGAAGCATCTGAAACCACTTTCTTTTTGTTCTTCTTCTATCTTCTGTGTTTTATAAAGATCTGGCTATACTGAGGCCTTGTCTTCCTGATCATTATTGCCAGTCTTCTCTCACTCCCCATGACATACCAATCAAGGTAAAGGAAAACATACACCACTAACTCCTATGGCCACTTCCACATCATTTCTTGACCTCCATTATTCAGCAACAATGCTAAATACTTGGTTATTCTATAAAGATTATTCATGCAGTTAGATTTTAGTGACATTTATCTACTAGCACCCAATTCATTCTCTTTACTTTCTCAGGGAGTCCATTACTAGAATCCTGTTTGTCTGCTACTTACCAATCCTATATTTTTACTCAGAGTACTTGTTGATGTCCCTCAAATACCCTGCCCTTATAGTTCATCAACTCTTTATCTTCTATGAGCTGTAGTTTCTTTCTTCTATGACCACACACATACTTAATTGTATGCCATCATCCCCAATAGTTCCATTATTAAAAATTATGAAAAAAAACTTTAATTGACCCCCTATCATTCTATCTCTTTCTAGGATTCACTGCTTCTAAAGCTAATACTTGTTTTACAGTCCTTCACTAAGCCTCTTTTAAATCCTTATAGTCTTTCAATTCATTATCCTTATTATGGCTTCTCTTTTCTCTCTTCTCAGTAATGAATTTACAATATAATAGCACAAATTCTCCTTTTATTATATCCCTTGTTTTCTCTATTAAAAAAAAAAAAATCACTGTTCGATAACTTGCCTCCCACATCAGCCCTCAATAATCAACTGCTGCTTCAATTGTGTTGGAGGAAGTTACCCATGCTAATTGGGGCTACTACAAACATGTTATCCAATCTTAAATGGTTCTACTCTGCTACTTGGCAATCTTTTAATTCTTTTATTGCTCTATCTGCCTCACTACTTCTGTTCCAAGTCTTTTCTTCTTTCTTTAGGCTATTGATATCTTTACTTCCTCTCAACTTTTTACTAGAGGACTGCCTTCCCTATCACTTTACTTGCCCTTATCCCCTTGCTCTAATCTCTTTCAAACTTTTTTTCCTTGTAATAGTCCTATTTTGCCTTCATTCTTTCCTGATCTACTAGATGTTTCCTCAGTTTGCCCAGGTCTTCGCTTGTAGCATACTTAAAAAAAACAAAACAAAACAAAACAAAAAACAAACAAACAAAAAAAAAAAACACTTTTATTTAACCCTTCCATTTCCTCAAGCTTTCATTAGAGAGAGAGGATTGTTGCAAGGAAAATCTTCTAGAGGAAATTAAGAAACAATGAGAATAAGGGAAGAAGTCTTTAATATCTACACATCCAGCCTTATTCTCTCTTCTGAACTCATTTTGATGGGGGTTGAGTTCCCTTTAAGATTCCTTTCTGATTTCCAAACTCCTCCTCCCCAGGGCTGAAGAAGCTAAGATCTTTTGATTCACAAATCCTGGTCAAAAAGCACCCTTTTGAATTTCAATGACATCCTGGCTTTCCCCAGCCCCCACTGGATCAGAGCTAACTTGAGTTTTCCCAATCCCCATAAAGAGTTTTATCTAAAAACTCATTAAATTCTATTCAAAGCTGACCCAGGCTGAAACCAGGAGCCTGGGACTCCACCTACCTTTAAGATCACCAAGAGCCTTCATTATAAAAGGGGCAGCTCTGGAGTCCGTGCTTTGCAGAAGTCCTAAGCATGGCATCCTTATGTCAGTCATGTCAAGGGTTTCTGCCCACCGGATCTATTCCGGTGCCCTATTATCTCTACTCTCAACTTTACTAATTAAATTTTACTTCCAAAACCCTACAATAAACCTTTTTATTAATCTAGGTTTTCAGGGCTGTAAATTCCTTTACAGGGAACTCTGTGCCATCACAGGACTATCCTTGCACCGACCCAAAAGGGGTTTCCCCTTTCCTAACTCTCATCACTTTCATGTATTATAAAGGGCTTATTAGACATTTTATAACCTTGGATATGATTGATTGATCTCTTCTATTATATATTCTTTCTTTCTCAAGTTTTCACATAATGCTTCCTTCTGGATGCTCTCTTTTTATTTTTCCTGACCCCTTATTTTTACACTCTTTTGTTGGTTCTTCATTCAAGTCATACTCATTAATCATGAATATCCTTAATTCTTTGTTGTTCTGATCTGCTTGCTGATTTCATCAGTTCTAAAGGATTTGATTATAATCTCTATTCAGATAATTCTTAGATCTGTTTATCTATCCCTAATCTCTCTCCTTAGATCCAGTTTCACCTTGCCAACTGACTATTGAATATTTAAAATTGGATATCTTGTATACATTTTAATCTCAACATATTCAAAATAAAACCCATTTCTACCACAAGTCTCAAGAAATAATTAATAATAAGAATTAACCATGGTAAGTATCCATTATTTTTCCATTATTATTTATTGAAAGAATCAAACTTTAGAGAGTGTGATGGTCATCTAAAATTAGGATTTGTTAGAGTTGTTAAGGACCTTTGAAATAATTTAATCTAGGATTTTTATTGTTTTTTTTTTTTCTTTCAGCAATAAGACAGGATAAAAATGAAAGTTATGTTTGTGCAATTTACATTAATTTTTTTTAAAATAATTTCTAGTCAATCTAAGTTTCCTATCATGATTCTTCCAGTAGTAGTGGTGTGTGTGTGTGTGTGTGTGTGTGTGTGTGTGTGTATTTGTTTATGGGTCCTGAATGACTTTTCTTTTTAGATAGAATTTTCAGGAAGGCTATATGTTGAGTGATTGCTTGATGCACATTTGCTCTGACACATGTTGAAGTGATGGAATGATGGAATCTAGTCCAACTCACTTATTTCATAGCAAAGTGAGGTTCTGAAAGATGTGAAAATGTAAAAAAAAAAAAAAATCACATGAAATACGAATAAATATAACAATCCTTTATGACTATGAATTAAAGTAATTTGAAATTTTTAGTTTTAAAAGTTGATGATTTCAGGAATATGTTACAGTTATTAAATATCTGAAGGATTTTCACAAAAGCAAATAAATAGCATAGAATATAGAGAACTTGATATGGAATCAGGAAAACAAAAATTCAAATTTGCTCCCAAGTATTTATTAGCTAGATGTCCCTGAACAAACAATTTTACATAGACAATAAATTCCAGAAAATTTTCTGATCCGCAATTTTTGTCTAAGACAGTTGCTGAGACACACTGATAGTTTATGTGGTCAGTTCAGGATCACCACATTGTCAGCATGTAGCAGAGATGCATCTTTCTAACTGGGAAGACAACATTCTATTCATTATGCCATGCACTACCATTCAGTTAATATTGATATAAAGCTGTGGGTGTAGGAGAATGAAGTAAGGGAGAGATTTCTATCTATTAAAACTATAGAAAGGTGAAACTGAGATACAGAGTTTCTTATCTATGGAAAGCTTCAAGTGGAGATTAGAGAATCAGAGCTGGGTGGTTTCAATTTGGCTATTGGGCAGACTTAATGGTCCTTTAATTCAGAATTTCAAGATAAAGAGTCTTTTCACTTATATACTAAATTTCTTGTTTAGTATAGGTTAGTATAGCAGAAGTAAGGTTTAACTGGATTTCAGTTCAATCACACCATTGTTAGGAGAAAAGTCAACTAACAATTTTCACAGTTTACTAAAGTTTAGAATGTTCATTGGACTTTTAAAAGTTTCATCTTAAATGCAGTTACTTGCTAAACTTCAATAAAGCATTTGAAAAGCAAAGCAGTCAAGAGTTAATAAATACATAGACTGGAGCCTTTGGTGTGGTTAAATTTAATTATATGGTACATGCAAGCATTCAATTTTATGAAGGTGAAAATAGGATGCCTCGCAATAAAAGGAACATTGGCATCAAGGTACTCAAATTTGAAGATTTGATATGCTTACAGATATTCATTTTTATCACCAATACGCTATAAAAAAGAAAAAGAAAAAACTAAACTCATCTAGGAATTAATATGTAGTATACAACAAGAAATGCCAAGATTTTTCTTCAATTTCAGGAGGTTTAAGAAATAGATGCACATAAGGTTGATCATGTAAAAGTTATCCTATGAGTGCTAACAGCCTCTCTCAGAGAATCTTTTTAAGGTTTAAATAAATAGATATGTGAAGAATCATCTCTTTAACGTACTGTCTCAATGATGCAAATAGAAGAAATAACGATAGTAGAAATAGCAACATGAAAAAAAACGACCTGAGCCAGGAGATGTGAGTTCTTGCTCTACCTCTTCACTTGTCTTACAGTGTTACCTTGAGCTTGCCACATTCACTCTGATCTTACTTCATTTACCCTGTGTTTAGAAAGGAAAGCTATTGGAATAGTTGATAACACTAAATAGATTACCCTTACAATGATTGCAAGGGTTAGATCCTAAAATTCTATCTCCACTTTCTAGATGAAAAACTAAGTCAGGCAGGTTTAGAAAGATACTCATAGCCAGAGAACTGTTAATCAACTAATAAATATTTATTAAGCTCCTATTATATTCCAGGAACTAGGGCAAATGATAGGCATACTAAAAGAAGAGAAAGACAGTTCTTGCCCTCAAAAAGCTCTTCATCTATTGGGAGATACAATATATAAACAAATATATAGAAAGCATGCTATATACAGAATAAATATATAAATAATCATTTATAAAGGGAAGGCACTAGAATTAAGAAGAGTTAGGAAAATATATTCTTGAAAATCAGATTTTAATTGTGACTTACAGGAAGCTTGGAAAATCAGTCGTTGGAAAAGAGGAGGAAAAACATTCCAGCAAGAGGGATAGCCAGAGAAGACTAGAACTCAGAGATGGAATGTCATTTTGTAGAGCAGCCAGGAAACCAGGAAATCACTGACTATGTGAAAGAGAGTAAAGAAAAGACAGAATCTCTCTACTATTAATGTAGGACTTTGTTACACCAAGTTACCTATAGGAACTATGATAATTCTTCTAATGCTATAAGACTAAAATGAATCCATGAATATCATGAATGCCAGACCAGATGGCAGAGTAAAGCCAGGAAGCTGGTGGAGGTCTCCCAGTTTCCCTCAAAAAGCACATGAAACCAAGCCTCTAAACAGAATCTGACAGAATGAAAACAATCTTCAGTTGAATATAGATTGGAAAAACTTTAAGAAAGGTCCCTCTCACTGAGGTGAAAACGGTATTCAGCCCAGCTCAGACAGATCTTGGGAAAGCAAGTAAGAGAATCTTAATCACAGCAAATCAGTAATTGAGACCCTCAGTGCTGGCTCAGTTAAGGAGCAAATCAATAGGGCATGCTCCAGACCCAGATTAGAAGGCAAATAATGGGAAACCAAGCTGTTTTATGAAAAGAGCAGGCAAAGCTACTTCATGCAAGTGCAAGGGGCCCCTGTGCTCAAAGTCAAGACTCAGAGCTGAATAGGAAGGTTGGGACAGTGACCTCTTTACCCTAGGGAACAGAGCGAAACCATAAAAGTACGCAAAAAAAGGAAGTATCAAAATGAAAGAAATCTCACAAGGAAATCACCAAAGAACATTATTGCTAAACTCCAAAATTATAATTTCTATTATTATTATTATTATTATGACTTTTTGTTGACAGAACATAACAGAACAATAATATTCTATAGCATCATATACCATAATTTACTCAGCCATTCTACAATTGATGGACATCCATTCAATATCTAGTTTCTAGCCACTATGAAAAAGGCTGCCACAAACATTTTTGCACATACAGGTCCTTTTCCCTTCCTTCATATTTGGGATATAAGCCCAGTAGTAACATACCTAGATCAAAGGGTAATCACAGTTTGATAACTTTTTGAGTGTAGTTTTAAATTGTTCTCCAGAATGGTTGGATCTGTTCACAACTCCACCAACAATGTATCAGTGTCCCAGTTTTCCCACATCCCCTCTAATAACATTCATCATTATCTTTTCCTGTCATGTTAGCCAATCTGAAAGGGGTCTAGTGGTATCTCAGAGTTGTATTAATTTGCACTTCTCTGATTAATAATGACTTGGAGTATCTTTTCATATGGCTAGAAATAGTTTCTATTTCTTCATCTGAAAATTGTCTGTTCATATCTTTTGACCATTTACTTGATTTCTTATAAATTAGTGACAATTGTCTATATATTTTGAAAATGAGGCCTTTATCAGAACCTTTAACTATAAAGTCTTTATTGTCTCCTTCACAGTCTGTCTCCTTCACAATCTGTGTCTGTCACAGTCTGTGTCTCCCACAGTCTTTTTCCTTCACAGTCTGTTCACTCTGACTGACTCTGTGTCCCCAGTTCTCTCAGCTCTTCAATACCCTATTACAATTATATCATTACAGCATACTGAGTCTATGCCAATGAGAGTGATTATATAATTATATCAAGCTAGAGTGATAATATCATTATACCATACTAAATACATATGAAATAGAGAACCATTATCTCATCAATTCCACTGAATTAATACTTTGTTGTAAGCATCCTTGTTTCAAATATCCATCTACAGAGCCCTCTGCAATGCTTCACTTCTCTTTTTCCTTTCCCCCTTTCTTTCTGTATTTTGCTTCTGACCATTACATCCCTCAAATAGCCTTTCCCCTTTAAAATCCCTCCCACTTTCTTATACCTTCCCCCCCAATACTTCTGTTTTTCCTTCTATTAGCCTCCTCTTTAAAGTCTAAGAATCTAAAGGAAAATTAAAAACAAAGAATGAATGAAGGAGTCTCAGAACTGTACAGAGCAGAAATCACTGAATTTATTTGGAATGAATTTTCAGAAAGGAAGGTTGTGTTAATGAATTGAATAAAGTGCACAACATATAAAAACTAACAAAAAAAGTACCAAGGTGCTTAGCATTTGACAAAACTGCTGAGAAAACTGGATATCATGTCTGCCAGAAATTATGTTTAAATAAACAATTCAAACTGTATTCCAAGATAAGCTCAAAATGAACACATGACAGGCATGCCAAAAAATCATATTCTCAGTAAATTAGAAGAACAAGGAATGAATTACCTATCAAAGAGTGATATGGGAAGAGTTCCTTTCTTCTAAAAAAATGATAAAGAGGATCACCCTAGAAAGGAAATGAACAATTTTCACTGTATAATTTTTTAAAGTTGTGGAACAAAAATTATTTTAATAAATGTTAGAAAAGAAATAGGTAAGTTGATGGAGTTGGATAGAGAGTTCTTTGTAATAAGTTTCTCTGATGAAAGTTCTCGTTTCTATTCATATAATAAGGAATTGGTTCAAATTTACAACACTAAGACTCACTCTTCAATAAGTAAATAGTGAAAAGTTATGAATAGGCAATTTTCAGAAAAGAAATCCAAGGTTTCAACAATTACATTAAAAAGTTTTTTTTTTTTTTGAATTGCTCATAATTAGAGAAATGCAAATTAATTTCGAGTCACTACTTTCTTAATAGACAAAAAAAGTAAACATTTTAGAAGAGGAAAATGATGAATGTTGGAGGGGATAAATAGGTTCACAATTGCACTATTGCTAGATAATGAAGTATTCTTGTCTTTTTGTAAAGCATTTTTTGAAAAGTTAAGAAACTGTCCATACAGTTGGTCCAGTTGTACCAACTCTCAACTTATGTCTCAAAGAAATCCAAGAAAGAGGAAGGAGTTTTAAATTTACAAAAATTCTTATAACCAAATTATTTAACCTTTATGTGTTTCAGTTTCCGTATGTGTCAAATAAAAGGGACAATTGAAATTGGCTTTACGATTACAACTGCTTATAATGGTATGCAATTTCCATAGTTTTCCTTTTTAATTTATTTTTTTAGATCTAAACAAAATTTATAGTTCTCTTGTCCTACATCACTTTTTTTCATTTTTTCATTTTTCATGATTTTTCAAATCACTTTACTTAGACCAAGTGATTTGAATGCACAGTCCCTGAAGCAGCCTATAACATTTATTTAGGAATGACTATATTCCAAGAACTATTCTACGACTGGGAATTCAAAGAAAGGCAGAATAGAGTTCCTACTTTCATATGGCTTTATGGTCCAAAAGGAGAGACAACATACAAACAAATATGGACAAACAATCTATGGGAGATGCTGCTGCTGCTGTTGATGATGATGATGATGATGATGATGATGATGATGATGATGATGATGATAATGAATATATTAGCATTGAGGCTTAGAAAAGGCTTGCTGTTGAAGGTCAGTTTTTAGATGATACTTAAAAGAATCCAGAAAAACCAGGAGGCAGTGAAAAGGAGAAAGATAATTCCAGGAATGGAGAATAGCCAGATAAAATGACCAGAGATTGAGAGATAGAGTGTATACAGCATTCAAATATCAGTGTCACTGGATCATAGAGTAAAGGGTTTATGTATGTGCCTGTGTAAGTGCTAAAAATATAAGAAGACTTAAAAGGTAGAAGGAATGTTTATGAAGAAATATGATTGCCAAACAACAACAACAACAAAAAAAAACTATGTTTGGTTTTACAGGAAATAAGGAATCATTGGAGTTTATTGATTAAGAATTATATGGTCAGATCTCTGCTTTAGAAAGATAACTTCAATAGCTCACTGGAGAAAGTACTGGATTGGGGAAAGTCTTGGAGTTTGGAGGCCAATAAACAGATTATTCCAAAATCTGCATGTTGGATAATGAGACCCTGTATAAGAATGACAGCAGTTTTAGAGAAGAAAAGAGGAACACGTATGGGAGATGTTATAAAGATACATGTTGTTTGCTTTGTAAACATATTGGATGTGAGTGTGGTTGTGAGAGTGATGATTATTAGTATCCAAGTTTAAGTGAGTAGTAGGATGGAGATGTCCTCAACAATAATGAGAAAATTAGAAAGAAATGAAGATTTATGGGGAACGATGATGAGTTCACTTTTGTATGTATGGAGTTTAAGATAGCTAGATAATCTCCAGTTTGAGATGTCTAATAAATAGTTAAATATGTCTTTTTTGAAAGCTAAGGGAGAGATTAGAGCTATCCCTTCATACAACAAGAAGAAAACCTCAAAAATAATTAATAAAGCAAAAAAAAAAAAAAAAGCATACTTCAATCTGCATTCAAACACGATCATTTCTTTCTCTAGGGATGAATACCATTTTTCATCATAACTCCTTCAGAGTTTTCATGGATCTTTGCTGAGAATGGTTGTGTCATTCATAGCTTATCATTTTACAATAATGTGATTACTTTGTACACAGTGCCTTTCACTTTGCATCAGCTTGTGGAAATCCTTCCAGTTTTTTCTGAGAGCATACTGCTCATTATTTTCTACAGCACAATAGTATTCCATCATAATCCTATGCTACTATTTGTTCAGCCATCCTCCAATTGATGGGCAGCCCCTTAATGTTCAAATCCTTGTCCTTAGAAAAGAGTTGTTATAAATATTTTTGTGTGTACAAGTCCTTTTCTTGGGATGTGGACATTATAGTGGTATTGTTAGGTCAGTTCTTCGAGCATAATTCCAAATTATTCTATAAAATGGTTGAATTAGTTCACAACTCCACCAACAGTGCACTTATATTAATTTCCCCACAACTCATCTAATATTTATAATTTCCCTTTTTCTTCTGTTATCAATATAATAGGTATGTGATACTACTTCAGAATTTTTTCAATTTACATTTTATAAAGCAGAAGTCATCAAAACCATTTGGTAATGACTAAGAAATATGATTGTAGACCAGTGGAATAGATTAGATATACATGTCACAATAATTAATGCCTATAGTAATCTAGTATTTGATAAGAACTCACTATTTGACAAAAATTGCTGGGAAAACTAGAAAATAACATGTCAGAAATTCAGCATAGACATACATCTTATACCCTATACCAAAATAAGATTAAAATGGATACATGATTTGGCTACAAAGGATGATACTATAAATAGTTTAGGAAAACAAGAATGATTTACCTATCCTATTTTTGAAGAAGGAAGGAAATTATGCCCAAACAGGTAGAGTGAATTATGAAAGACAAAATGAACCACTTTGATTATATTAAATTAAAAAAAAAAAAAAAGTTTTACACAAACAACAAAATAGAAACAAAATTAAAAGGGAAGTACAAATCTGGGCAAATTTTTTACAGCCAGTGTTTCTGATAAAGGTCTCATTTCTAAAATATATAAAAAAATTGCATCAAATTTATAAGAATATAAGTCATTACTCAATTGATAAATGGCCAAAAGTTATGAACAGATAATTTTCAGAAGGTGAAATTAAAGCCATCTATAGTCTTATTAAAAAATCTTCTAAATCACTATTGATTACACAAATGCAAACTAAAAGAACTCTAAGATACCATATCACAGCTCTCAGATGAATTAAAAAGCCAGGAAATCATAATGATAAATGTTGGAGGAGATGTGGAAAAATTGAGACACTAACGCATTGTTGGTGGATTTGTGAAGTAATCAAACCAATCTGGAGAAAAAATTTGTAACTTTTCCCAAAGAGCTATCAAACTATGCATACATTTTGACTCAGCAATGTCATTACTGGATCTATATCCCAAGGAGAAAATCATAAAGAAGGGGAAAAGGCCCAATATGTACAAAAATGTTTGTATCTTTCAGCTCTTTTTGTGGTAGTGAGGAATTAGAAAATAAGTGTCATTTCCAACTGAAATCATTATTTGGATGGATCAAATCAATTGTGGAGTTGCTGAATAAATTATAGTATATAGAGTTAATGGAATATTATGGTTCTATAAAAACTATGAACATGCTGATTTTAGAAAGAACTGGAAAGATTTATATGAACTGATGTTGAGTGAAATAGAATCAGGAATATATTGAACACAGCAATAGCAAGAATATTTGATGATCAACTATGAAAGATTTGATTCTTTTGAGTGGTTCTGTGGTCCAAGGCAATTCTAATAGAATTTAAATAGAAAATATTATTTGAATCCAGAAAAGGATCTATGAAGATTGAATGCAATTCAATACATTCTTTATTCACCTCTTTGTTTTCTGTTTTATTCCTCTTCCATGTTTTTCCCTTTTGTTCTGATTTTTCTCTGTCAACAAGATTCAGAAGGTAATGCGTATTAAAATTAATTAATTAATTCAAAAGAAAATATATGTGCATTGGATTATTACCATCAATGTAAAACTAGAATTCATCTCTTGTCTTCCTGACAATAATTCTATATCTTTCTAAGCTTTGCTTATACTTTATTTTTTATAAAGTTAAATGATGCTTACTTAGGAAGAAATAAATATTCCTATTAAAAACTTTGGATTTTTTTAATATTAGCAACTTTGAATTTATCTAATCAATTGTGATGCTTTTTAATATTCTAGCCCTGAGACTTCCGGCCAAGGTGGCGGCATGGAAGCAGACAGCTGCTTGAGCTCTTCGTTTTCTCTCAGAACTTACTTCATGACAAGCCTCTGTCTTAATGCTTGACCCAGAAAGAAATCCACAAATAACCACCAAGAGAAGACATCCTTGAAAGTCTCCAGAAAAGGTCTGTGTTTGCTCGGGGGAGGGTCAATCAGACTGGGCACAGACTGAGGGCAGGCAGCCAGAGCAAGACAGGCAGCTCACACAGCTCAGACCAGAGGGGGAGGGGTGTGATCTCTGTTGTTTCTGTGAAAGGGCTTTTGCCCCAGTGTGGAAGCTCCATCTTGGCAGCAAGCCAGGAGCAGCGAAGAGGGTGTAAACACCAGAGGTGAAGATTAAAACCCCAGAAAGCCAGCATCTCTCAGAACCCAGCCACCCCCAACCCCCACCTGGACTGACTCAGTGCGTTCTCGGAGCCTCAGAGCCCAGACTCAGTACAGTCATTGCTGTTCTGTTAGTGGCTCTCTGCTGCCCTACCCCCAGTCTGTAGAGGAAGCCCATTAATACCATCCAGCCCCATCCCCCGCAAAACAGACCAATTGTTTCTCTTGTCAGTTTGTTTTCTTTGATTCCTACTCTGACAAAATGAACAAAAAAATTCAAAAGGGCTCTAACCATTGACAGCTTCTGTGTGGAGAGGGAGCAGACTTCAAATGCTGAGGAGACTAGGAACAGACTGTCCCCAGATGTATCCCCTGGGAGGGATATGAGCTGCTCCTCAATACAAAAGAACCTCATAGAGGAAATCAAAAAGGCTCTCACAAGAGAGCTGGAAGAGAAATGGGAAAAGGAAAGGGAAGCTTGGCAAGAGAGCCTGGAGAAGTCATCCCATGCATTCAAAGACAGAGTGGATAAAGAAATCAAATCATTGAGAAACAAGATTAGTGAGCTGGAAAAGGTAAACAACTCCAAGGAAAACAGGATTAGTGAGCTGGAAAAGGTAAACAACTCCAAGGAAAACAGGATTAGTGAGCTGGAAAAGGAAATCAGCTCTCTAAAAAATAAAATGGATAAAATGGAAAAAAATTCCATAGAAGATAAAAACTCAATTGGACAATTACAAAGAGATATAAAAAAAGTGAGTGAAGAAAATACATCATTGAAAATTAGACTGGAACAAGTAGAAATGAATGACTCAAGGAGAAACCAAGAGGTAGTCAAGCAAAACCAGAGAAATGAAACAATTGAAAAGAATGTCAAGTACCTTACCAGAAAGACAACAGACCTGGAAAACAGATCCAGGAGAGACAATTTGAGAATAATCGAACTCCCTGAAAAATGGGAGGAAAAAAAGAGCTTGGACAACATTTTCGAGGAAATTATCAAAGAGAACTGCCCAGACATTCTGGAAACAGAGGGTAAAATAGACATTGAAAAAAATTCATCGATCACCTACTGAAAGGGACCCTAAAATCAAAACGCCAAGAAATATAGTGGCCAAGTTCAAGAACCATCAGACAAAGGAAAAGATATTGGAAGCTGCTAGAAAAAAGCAATTCAGATATGGAGGATCCACAATAAGGATAACCCAGGATCTAGCAGCGTCCACATTAAAAGAACGCAGGGCCTGGAACATGATATTCCAAAAGGCTAAGGAACTTGGTATGCAGCCAAGAATAACTTACCCAGCAAGAATGAGCATCATTTTCCAGGGAAGAAGATGGACATTTAACGAAATAAATAAATTCCATCTATTTTTGATGAAAAAAACAGACCTACATAAAAGGTTTGATCTTCAAATACAGAACTCAAGAGATTTCTAAAAAGGTAAAAAGAAATCTTGAGAACTATACTTCTGTCAAAAAAATATGTAAAGAATATATGTACAATTTGTCTTAGAAACTAGAGGTGGAAAGGAGATTATATCATAAAAAAGTGTAAAGTGGTGGTACTACATCTCATGAAGAGGCAAAGGTAACCTATTATATCTGAGAGAAAGAAAGGAGGGAGATGAACATAGCGTGTATCAATAGACATATTCGATTTATGGTGAAACTTCTTCCACTTCATTGAAAAGTGAAAGGGAAGGAGTAAGCTAAGGGGAAGGGAATACAGTAATTTCGAGGAAAAGGGGTAAAATAAGGGGAGGATCTTTAAGGTGGGGGAGGGATCCTAAAAAGGGAGGGCTGTGAAAAGCAAGTGGTGTTCACCAGTTTAATAATGGGTAGGGGGGTAAGAGGGAAGGAAAGGGGAAAAGCATAAGCAGGGGTTAATGGGATGGCAAGCAATATAGAATTAGTCCTTCTAACCATAAATGTGAATGGGGCAAACTGCCTCATAAAGAGGAAGCAGTTAGCAGACTGGATTAAAAGTCAGAATCCTACTATATGTTGTTTACAGGAAACACACCTGAAACAGGGTGAGACATTCAAACTAAAAGTAAAAGGGTGGAGCAGAATCTATTATGCTTCAGGCAAAACCAAAAAAGCAGGAGTAGCCATCCTTATCACAGAGCAAGCAAAAACAAAAATTGATCTAATTAAAAGAGATAAGGAAGGGCATTATATCCTGCTAAAGGGCAGCATCAATAATGAAGCACTATCAATATTAAACATATGTGCACCAAGTGGTGAAGCATCTAAATTCTTAAAAGAGAAATTAAGAGAGCTGCAAGAGGAAATAGATGGCAAAACTATAATAGCGGGAGATCTCAACCTTGCACTCTCAGAATTAGATAAATCAAACCACAAAATAAATAAGAAAGAAGTCAAAGAGGTAAATAGAATACTAGAAAAGTTTGATATGATAGATCTTTGGCGAAAGCAAAATGGAGACAGAAAGGAATATACTTTCTTCTCAGCAGTTCATGGAACCTATACAAAAATTGATCATATACTAGGGCATAAAAACCTCAAAATCAAATGCAGTAAGGCAGAAATAGTAAATGCATCCTTTTCAGACCATAATGCAATCAAAATAACATTTAATAAAAAGCCAGGGGAAAATAGACCAAAAAATAATTGGAAAATAAATAATCTTATACTAAAGAATGATTGGGTAAAACAGCAAATCATAGACATAATTAATAACTTCACCCAAGAAAATCACAATAATGAGACATCATACCAAAATGTGTAGGATACAGCCAAAGCAGTAATAAGGGGAAGTTTTATATCTCTACAGGCCTACTTGAATAAAATAGAGAAAGAGAGGACCAACGAATTGGGCTTACAACTAAAATTGCTAGAAAAGGAACGAATTAAAAACCCCCAGACAAACACAAAACTTGAAATTCAAAAAATAAAAGGTGAGATTAATAAAATTGAAAGTAAAAAAACTATTGATTTAATTAATAAAACTATGAAAAAACCAACAAAATAGACAAACCCTTAGTAAGCCTGATTAAAAAAAGGAAAGAGAAAAAGCAAATTGATAGTCTTGAAAATGAAAAGGGTGAACTCACCACTAATGAAGAGGAAATTAGAACAATAGTTAGGAGCTACTTTGCTCAACTTTATGCCGATAAATTCGATAACTTAAATGAAATGGAAGAATACCTTCAAAAATATAGCTTGCCCAGATTAACAGAGGAAGAAGTAAGTAGTCTAAATAGTCCCATCTCAGAAAAAAGAAATAGACCAAGCTATTAGCCAACTTCCTAAGAAAAAGTCCCCAGGACAAGATGGATTTACAGGTGAATTCTACCAAACATTTAAAGAACAACTAACTCCAATGCTATGTAAACTATTTGAAAAAATAGGGATTGAAGGAGTCCTACCAAATTCCTTCTATGACACAGACATGGTACTGATACCTAAACCAGGTAGAGCGAAAACTGAGAAAGAAAACTATAGACCAATTTCCTTAATGAATATTGATGCTAAAATCTTAAATAAGATATTAGCAAATAGACTTCAGAAAATCATCCCCAGGATAATACACTATGACCAAGTGGGATTTATACCAGGAATGCAGGGCTGGTTTAATATTAGGAAAACTATTAGTATAATTGACCATATTAATAATCAAATTAATAAAATCCATATGATCATCTCAATAGATGCAGAAAAAGCATTAGATAAAATCCAACATCCATTCCTACTAAAAACGCTTGAGAGTATAGGAATAAATGGACTATTCCTTAAAACAATAAGGAGCATATATTTAAAACCTTCAATAAAAATCATATGTAATGGTGATAAACTAGAACCTTTCCCTGTAAGATCAGGAGTGAAACAAGGTTGCCCACTATCACCATTACTATTCAATATAGTACTAGAAACTCTAGCCTCGGCAATAAGAGCCGAGAAAGAGATTCAAGGAATTAGAGTAGGAAATGAAGAAATCAAATTGTCACTTTTCGCAGATGACATGATGGTATACTTAGAGAACCCCAAAGACTCTGCTAAAAAGCTATTAGAAATAATTCAGAATTTTAGCAAAGTGGCAGGATACAAAATAAATCCACATAAATCCTCAGGATTTTTATACATTACCAACACAATCCAACAGCAAGAGATTCAAAGAGAAATTCCATTCAAAATAATGGTCGATAGTATAAAATATTTGGGAATATATCTACCAAAGGAGAGTCAGGAATTATATGAACAAAATTACAAAACACTTGCCACAAAAATAAAATCAGATTTAAATAATTGGAAAGACATTCAGTGTTCTTGGATAGGCCGAGCGAATATAATAAAGATGACAATACTCTCCAAACTAATCTATTTATTTAATGCTATACCAATGAGACTCCCAAGAAACTATTTTAATGACCTAGAAAAAATAACAACAAAATTCATAAGGAAGAATAAAAGGTCGAGAATTGCAAGGGAACTAATGAAAAAAAAGTCAGAGGAAGGTGGTCTAAGTGTACCTGATTTATAGCTATATTATAAAGCAACAGTCACCAAAACTATTTGGTATTGGCTAAGAAACAGACTAGTTGATCAGTGGCATAGGTTAGGTTCACAGGGCAAGATAGTGAATAAAAATACCAATCTAATCTTTGACAAACCCAAAGATCCCAAATTTGGGGATAAGAATTCATTATTTGACAAAAACTGCTGGGAAAACTGGAAATTAGTATGGCAGAAACTAGGCATGGACCCACATTTAACACCACATCCTAAGATTAGATCAAAATGGGTCCAAGAATTAGGCATAAAGAACGAAATCATAAATAAATTGGAGGAACATGAGATGGTTTACCTCTCAGACTTGTGGAGGAGCAAGGAGTTTGTGTCCAAGGGAGAACTAGAGACCATTATTGATCACAAAATAGAACATTTTGATTACACCAAATTAAAAAGTTTCTGCACAAACAAAACTAATGCAAACAAGATTAGAAGGGAAGTAACAAATTGGGAAAAAATTTTTACAGTTAAAGGTTCTGATAAAAGCCTCATCTCCAAAATATACAGAAAATTGACTTTAATTTATAAGAAATCAAGCCATTCTCCAATTGATAAATGGTCAAAGGATATGAACAGATAATTTTCAGATGATGAAATTAAAACTATTTCCACTCATATGAAAGTGTTCCAAATCACTATTGATCAGAGAAATGAAAATTAAGACAACTCTGCGGTATCATTACACACCTGTCAGATTGGCTAAGATGACAGGAACAAATAACGATGAATGTTGGAGGGGCTGTGGGAAAACTGGGACACTGATGCATTGTTGGTGGAGTTGTGAAAGAATCCAACCATTCTGGAGAACAATCTGGAATTATGACCAAAAAGTTATCAAAATGTGCATACCCTTTGACCCAGCCATACTACTACTGGGCTTATACCCCAAGTAACTACTAAAGAAGGGAAAGGGACCTGTATGTGCCAAAATGTTTGTGGCAGCCCTTTTCATAGTGGCTAGAAGCTGGAAGATGAATGGATGTCCATCAATTGGAGAATGGTTGGATAAATTATGTTATATGAATGTTATGGAATATTATTGTTCTATAAGAAATGACCAACAGGAGAAATACAGAGAGGCTTGGAGAGACTTACATCAACTGATGCTGAGTGAAACGAGCAGAACCAGAAGATCATTATACACTTCAACAATGATACTGTACGAGGATGTATGCTGATGGATGTGGATTTCTTCAACATAGAGAAGAGCTAATCCAATTCCAATTGATTAATGATGGACAGAACCAGCTACATACAGAAAAGGAACACTGGGAAATGAATGTAAACTGATATTTTTACCTTCTGAATCCAATTCTTCCTGTGCAACAAAAAATTCGGTTCTATACACATATATTGTATCTAGAATATACTGTTATATATTTAACATATATAAGACTGCTTGCCATCTGGGGGAGCGGGTTGGGGGAGGAAGGGAAAAAATCTGAATAGAAGTAAGTGCAAGGGATAATGTTGTAAAAAATTACCCATGCATATGTACTGTCAAAAAAATGTTATAATTATAAAATAAAATAAAAATTAAAAAAAAATATTCTAGCCCTGATAAGTAAATGTGATGCTGTGTATAAAATCTCTGAAAGTTGCCCATTACTTTTCTGTTCCATAGTTGCCAAATGTATATTGGTTTATTTTTCTCTCTAAGTAAGATATATATTTCCTGATCAGAAAAGGACTCTAATCTGTTGACCTTAAGTCTTCAGGTAGTTGTCTTGCTTGTGCCAGATGTTTTTGTTGAATGAAAATTTCACTTAGAGATGATGCAATTAAACACATTATTTGTTCACTTCCCTTTTTCTGTCCCCCCCCCCCTCTGTTTTTTCCTTTTTGTTTCTGATTTTTCTCTCTCAACATGATTCATAAAGCAGTGTGTATTTTTAAAGTAAACAAAATTTTGAAAAAGTAAAAAAAAATGGTATTTGGAGGAGTTTGGGGGGAGAAATTAGGAGGGTCCCTACCTTTATTCCTCTATTTTGGCTCTACCTCTCTCAATGCCTTTCATCTTGCCAAATTAGATAAGTATTCTATTTCCAAGTTCATGACCTCTCAAGTTCCTTTATCTAATCATAATCTTTTGTTATTCTCTTTCTATCTGCCTTACAATGCCTAAACCAATTGGTTAAATTCACTATGGCCTGAAATCCTTTTTAAATGCTCCCAAGCTAATACTTTCCTTGATTTTTACTTTTATGTTGTCTATTTATTTCCTATCTTGATCACTTGAAGAATTAATTCTCTACTTTCTTCCCTTAATTTCATTGTCTTCTTACCCTTCCAACACCCCTTGCTTTTAACAGTAGAACATAGCTAATGTTTTCTTTCTTTGCATGTATTAGTGTAGTTCTTTGTTTTTTTTTTGTGTGTGTTTTTTTTTTTTTTTTTTTTTTTTTTTTGGGTGGGGAACTTGGGAGAAAATCATGAAACCATGCTGATTGGATTTACTACAAATATTTGTTGCATAATCTCAATTATATCTTCAAATTATCTAAAAGGTAATATTTTCTTTATATATAATTGATTCACACTCTAGCTCCTCACAAAGGTTTTAAAATAATGTTTCCATTTCTTCTCAATTCTTTCATGGAACCTCCTTATGCATTCTTTCAAAAGAATAACCCATCAATTATTTTGTGAGGGAAAAAAAAAAATTCAGACACATTTGTGAAAAGGTTTCTCTTCTTTCCTCCTTCATACATCACATCAGTTAGTTGCTATGATAGACCCAGTGTATTACCATTTCACTGAAATCAAATTCATTTTACCTGTAAAATAAGAGTCTCTGCCTAGAAGTTGTTTACAACTCTTGCCTGCTTTGATTCTAAAATGCATTTGCTTTTGGAGTTGAGGGAGGTAACCAAAGAAACTAAATGTCACTATAGCCTTGTTACTTATATTTATTAGATTAAGTCAAGGTGAACCTCTTTTTATTCACTTCTCAGTTATTTGTGAGCAGCTCATTTCACTTCAATATCGAACCTGAAATAAGAGATTGGTGATATTAGACTCTCTTCCAGATATCTTTTCCCACTATCTTCTCCCTTTCTCTCTTCTTCTTTTTTCTTTTTCTTGCTAAAACAATTCACTCTATATGCATAAGTAATTCTATTCTATCTTGTTTACTCCAGCAGAGTAGCTCACTTATCTTCAATGTCTCTCTTTTTAATGACTGCTTCCTATTACTTACTAAAATGCCTCTCTCTCTTACATTTGAAAAAAAAAAAAAAAAAGCTAACAAATAAAACCTCACTTGATCTTTTGTTACTATTAGCCATCATCATTTATCTTTCTTCCTCCTTGTGGACAAAAAAATCTTCAATATAGTACCTCTATTTTCTTTTTCACTTTGAAGTCTTCTTTCTGATTTCTTCATTCAGCTGAAACTGCTTTCTCCAAAGTTACAAACTCTTTAATGTCAAATATAATGACATTCCCTTTTTTCCTCTTAACACTGCTACCAACCTGGGGTGGCCATAGGTGTAATAGCCTTCTAGATGGTATCCCACAGAAAATCTCTCCCCACTCTCTTCTAACCTCCCATCAACTATCAAAAGGTTTTCATAAAGCACAAGTGTGACCATGCAACACTCCTTCTCCCCTTCCATTCAATAGATTATAGTGGCTTGTGATTTCATCTAGGATCAAATGTAAAATCTTTTTAAAAATCCTTTTCAATCTCCACTCCCTTTCTGCCTTTCAAGTATTATATTTTAAGCTCTTCCATAAACACTATGATCCAAAGACACTGTTCTACTCTTCCTTGCAGAAGACACTCCATCTCATTACATAGTACATTTTCGCTCATTATTCAAGTCTAGCTGCTGGCTTTTTTCAAATCTCATCTAAAATATTATCTTCTGTAAGACTTTCCTTGTCCTCCATAATGCTAGTAATTTCCACTTGTTGTTTTCTCCATAATCCTTTATATATCTAATTTTTACATAGTTTTTTTTTTTTTTTTTTTTTTTTTTCCATGTTGTTTTTCCCATTAGCTTGTGAGGTCCTTGATAGTAAGGACTATTTTGAGTTTATGTTTCCAGCATATAGCATAGTGTCTCATCAATTAAGAACAATTAATAAATACTTACTTGGACATTGCAGAAACTAAGCAATATCACAATAAATTAAAAAAAAGAAAAAAAAATAACTTCAACACAATGTAACAGCTGTGATTATGTAAAAATGAGGGGGCAATTGGTGTTGTATGGTTTTGGTGTGTTAGGAAGTTGAAATTATAATAAATAGAATATTTTAGGGTGAGAATGGGAGGTATGTGCCTAGAGAGCAAATCTCAAGAATAATGAATTTGAAGACTATAAGGCTTCTCTATCTTAATGCAAATGCCTTCCCTTTGAGATTTCTATTAGTTTATCTAGTACATTTTTTTTTTATTTGCAGTTAGTTGCATTTTGTGATCCCCACTAATTTGTGAATTTGTTGAGAACTGATATTAGCTTTTCTTTTCTTTGTATCTGCAACACTTAGCAGTACCTGGAAAACAGTTAGCATTTATTAAATGACTGACCTTATGGCTTGACATGCAATTGCATCTCTTACATGAACACACAAGTGTTTGCATTGCAACCAAATCATGAAGATATGGTGAGAATAAAGGCTATGATGTTCATTTCTTAACCTTGAATAAAGTGACCTAATGCACACTGTGGATCATTCAGTGATAAGAGCTGCAAAATCAGTTTTTATCTAGGGCAAATTGTCAGAATCATAGAAATAGCTGAACTCACTTTTGGGTTTTATTATTATGGAGAAATGATTTAGTGCTGGGGAATGAAATAAAAGTTTTCTCACTTCATATAGTTGTTAGGAAGCAAAACTCTTCTGAAAAAATTAATAGTTTTTAAAAATATACACACAGATAGTTTTCAACATTTACTGTTGCAAAACTTTGTATTCCAAATTTTTCTCTCTCCTTCTCCACTCTCTGTCCTAGACAGCAAGCAATCTAATATGTTAAAGATACACATTTCTTCTAAACACATTTCCATATTCATCAGGCTGCATAAAAAATCAGATCAAAAGATGAATGAAAAAAATACATGAAAAAGTTAAAAAAACAAGTAAAGAAACAATAGCAAAAAATAAAAATACTACACTTTGGTGGGCATTCAGTCTCTACAGATTTCTCTTTAGATACAGATGGCTCTTTCCTTCACAAGTCTATTGGTATTGCCTTGAATCACAACATTGTTGAAAAGAGCCAAGTCCATCACAGTACATCATCACATTATCTTGATGTTGTTGTATATAGTGTTCTCTTGGTTATGCTTACTTTACTTAGTATCAGTTCATGCAAGTCTTTCCAGGCTTTTATGAAAGCAGTCTGCTCATCATTTCTTAAAAAATAATATTACATAACATTCATATTCCAAAACTTATTTAGCCATTCCTTAAGTATTGAGCATCCACTTAATTTCTAGTTCCTTGCCATTATAAAAAAAAAAGTTGCCAAAAACATTTTTGCACATGTGGGACCTTTTCTCTTTTTAATTATCACTTTGGGATACAGATCTAATAGAGACACTGCTGGATTAAAGGATATACACAGTTTGATATTTTTCTAGTCATAGATCCCAAATGCTCTCTAGAATGGTTGGATGGGTTCACAGTCCCACCAACAATGTATTATTGGTTTTCTCATATTTCCTTTAACATTCATCATTGTTTTTCTATCATCTAAGCCAATCTGAGAAATGTTAGTGTCTTAATTTGAATTTCTTTAATCAATAATAATTTAGAGCATTTTTTCATATGAGTAGAAATGGCTTTAATTTTTTTCATCTGAAAATTGTCTGTTCATATCCTTTCACCAAGGTGAATGTCTTTTAGTATTTTAAACTTGACATATTCCTTTTTATATATTTAGAAATGATTCCTTGATCAAAAATACTGGGTGTATTTATCACCCACACAGTTTACTGCTTTCCTTCTAATTTTTTTTTTAATACAATCAAAATTATCCATTTTGCATTTCATAATGTTCTCTAGTTTTTCTTTGGCCATAAATTCATCACTTCTCCACAGATTTGAGAGGTAAACTATTCTTTGTTCTCCTAATTTACTTATAGTATCATGTCTAAATCATGAACCCATTTTGACTTTTATATTCATATAGGATTTTAAGTGTTGGTCAATACCTAGTTTCTGACATAATATTTTCTAGGTTTCCCATTTTTTTTTTTTTTTTTTTTTTTGTCAAAGATTGAGTTCTTATCCCTGAAGCTGAAGTCTTTTGGTTTATTAAACATAAGATTATTAGTAATTGACTATTGTGTCTTGTGAACCTAATCTATTCCGATTATCTGCTACTCTGTTCCTTAGCCATTACTAAATAGTTTTGATGACAGCCACTTTATAATATACTTTTAGCTCTGATATAGCCAGGTCACTTTACTTTGCATTTTTTTCATTAATTAATTAAATTATTGACCTTTTGTCCTTTCAGAAGAATTTTATAAAGGAACTTTTGGCAGCTTGACTGGTATGACATTAAAAAAGAATAATTTAGGTAGAATTGCCATTTTTATTATATTAGGGGAGCAAAACTCTTTATGGACTATAAATCCCCATTAAACAAGATATTATTAGTAATAATAAATATCTCTTTGGTCCTTTGTTTCTTCATCTGCAAAATGAGAAGAAAAACAGATTCTTTCTATATATACACTATTATGAAAACATTCTAAATTATATTGTGCAATAAACACATAGAACTTACTATTGTTCCTCATATCACATTGGGTGATTTTTTTTATTTTTATTGAATTTTGGTTTTGGTGGGAAGTTCTCCCATCTCCCTACTCTTTTGATATTGTTGAGAGTGTGGATGAATGGCTTTTTTATACCTTTCTATTGGTTATTTTCTAGTTTCCTTTTGTTACCTAAATGAATTCAGTTTTGCCCCATTTGTCAAAATCCCTTCCCTGGGCTTTAAAATATTTATTTCTAAGATGGCCCTACCATTTGCCAACTCGGGTATTTTCCACTCCTCTCCTCCTCAACATTGTCCAGCTGGTGTTGTATTATTATGATGATTATAGGTAATGGTTTTTATGCAACCTCAGCAGTCAAAGGCATTTACAGTAGTCTGATCACACTGTCTTAAAATGTTCCACTTTTATTGAAGAAAGAAAATAACATAAATTAGAGGTCTATAATTATCTCCATTTAATATTCTGAGCAAAAGCACCCTCCAAGTTTGCTGTAGGTAAGCTCTCTCATTGAAATTTTTAGCTTCCTGGAAGTTGGACTTCCCTGGTTTCCTTTTTGTGCATATGTGTTTATGTGCAATTGTATGTGTGTGTTTGTGTATGTGTGTTTCCCTCATGGTGAGTGCTTCAATAGAAGTCATTACAGTTCTTTAACTGCTGCTTTCATCCTTTATTTTATGAGCAGCTGGGGATGCCTTTAAGTTAGAAGACTTGACATGGTCTCAAAATCATTGGAAAGGTTGTTTTTTATTTATTTATTTTTGTTGTTTTTTAATCAATTCAAATGATTATTTTATAAGGAATATTTGGGATACTTACCTGTAACCTAGGGGAAAAAAGGATAATTCATTTTTTCTAGTCCTCCAATTAAATGTTACTCAGAAGTTTCTGATTTATCAGATTGAAATGATTCACTGGAGACCTCATCTACTATAATCCTCCTTATCCTGCTCTGACACTGCACCATGGCATAAATAAAGATGACTTCAAGATGCTACACCAAGGTATAGAGGTGGCCCTGTGTCCTCAAAAAGTTTTCTTATAGATAGCTCAGATTGATCCTATCTATAATTCAAATGTTCACTATTATGCAAATATAATAATAATAGAAACATTTATATATGGCCTCCTATGTGTCAGACACTGCTGAGCACTTCATAATTATCTTTATATTTAATCCTCAAACAACTCTGGGCCACAGATACTATCATTACTCCCACATTACAGAGATGGAATTGAGGCACATAGATTAAACAACATGTTCAGTAGTTATAGTTTTTATAATATTACAGTTTATATAACATTGTATTTTAGAGGCCAAATTAGATCTCAGATCTATCTTGACTCCAGGCTAAGCACTCTAGCCACTGGTCGCCTTAGCTCTCCAATGATGTAGAAGCCTATCAATAATTATTAAGAAACATCTATTTTTGGTATATTTATGTGTTATAAGAAATTATGAGGATGATTTCAGAAAGGGTGAAATGAATAGAACTAGAACATTATACATAGTAATATACATAGTAATACTCAATATTATATGATGAACAATGATGAATAACTGAGCTATTCTCAGGACAATCTGATGATTCCAAATGATGATGATCCCAGACAATGCAAAGGACTCATGACAAAACAAACAAAACAACAACAACAAAAAGAAACCTATTTGTCTCCATAGAATGCACCTATGGTTCTTGAATACAGACTGGAGAATTCTCTTTTTTTTTTCTTTTCCTTCCTTCCTTCCTTCCTTCCTTCCTTCCTTCCTTCCTTCCTTCCTTCCTTCCTTCCTTCCTTCCTTCCTTCCTTCCTTCCTTCCTTCCTTCCTTCCTTCCTTCCTTCTTTCCTGCTTGCCTGCCTTCCTGCCTTCCTGCATTCCTTTCTTCCTGTCTTCCTGCCTTCATGCCTTCCTTCTTGCCTTCCTTCCTTCCTTTCTTCCTTCCTTCTTTTATTCCTTTTTCTTCTTTCCTTCTTTCCCTTCTTTTTTCCTCCTTTTCCTCCTTCCTTTTTTTTGAGTTTTTTTTTTTTTTTTTTTTGAGTTTTCTTTCACACAAATGACTAACATGGAAATACATTTTACATGATTGTTCATATGTAGCCTATATCACATTGCTTAGTATCTCAGGGCAGGGAGAAAGATAGAATTTGGACCTCAAAATATTTTTTAAAATAATACAAAAATTATTCTTAGATTTAATTGAGGAAAAATAAAATATTTTTAAAAGTTAATTAGAAATTGTTAAAAAGCTCTTAGAAAGAAATTTGTGTTTTGGTTATGTACTTAACTAAATATTTGCCAACCCAAAGTTATATTGTTGATATTGATAGAACGAGATATAGATAAAACTGTGGATTTGTATATAGAATAGTTATCGAAGCCAAACACAGACCTAACCACTAAAGAGGGTTTTAGTGGTTGTATGTTCTAAATTGATTATATCAATATGATTTTCAATACTATTTTATTTTTCCAAGTACATGTAAAAATAGTTTCTTACATTTATTTTAGTAAAACATTTTATTCTAATGTTTTCCCTCTATCTCTTGCCTTCTCCTTTCCCCAAACAAGCAATTTAATATTTAACAATACAATCTCTTTTAAAACTATTTCATATTGTCATGTTGTGCAAGAAAAATCAGAACAAAAAGGGGAAAAACACAAGAAAGAAACACAAAAACAGACAAAATATTGAAAATGCTATGCTTCAATTTACAATCAAGCTCCATAGTTCCTTCTCTGGAAGTGATGGACATGAATTGGCTTGAATAACTACATTGTTGAGAAGGGTCAAATCCATCACAGTTGATCATCACATAATGTTTGTTACTGTGTAGAATGTTCTTCTGATTCTGTTCACTTCACTCAGTATCAATTCTTGTAGATCTATTTAGGCTTTTTCTGAAATCAACTAACTGATCATTTCTTATAGAATAATGGTAACTTGTTACATTAATATACCATAATTTATTGAACATTTCCCAATTGATTGGCATCCTCTCAATTTCCAGTACTTTACCACTACAAAAAGAGCTGCTACAAACATTTTTACACATATGGATTGTTTTCCCTTTTTTATTATCTCTTTGGATTACAGCCCCAGTAGTGAGACTGCTGGATCAAAGGGTATGCCTAGTATGCACTTTGGGCATAGTTCCAAATTGATGAGTATGATTTTCATTAACATAAAACAAAAAAAAATTCTGGTCATGGCTAAAATCCTTTATTTGTAGGGGTGATGGTTATTTTGGGGATTTTCTCAGAAAGCAAAGATACAATTTAGATTTTGACTTCTACATAAATATCAAACCCTACTATTCCTGTAATATTTAAGTCTTGGGGAAAAAAGAGATGAAAGGAGAAATGGAAAAGATAAGGGAATTAAAGAGACGTACAAGCCTTAATAGGTTTCCTGAATAGGATGACACTGAGGAAGAATGTAGTACAAAATATTTACAATTAATTTCAACTCTTTCATTATTTTCCTTGTTTCCATATTTGATATAATTGCAGAATTTTAAATCTAGAAGATGTTTAGCAATCTGTTGATGGTGGTTATCCTAAGTAGCATTTCCTCCAGACAGATATATACATCAATCATTACAGGGTTATTATAAAAACCATGTTTCACTAGTAAGATCTAAAACTATTCTTCAGCATAGATGAGGTAACACAGATTGGTTGCCTTATATGAATGTCTAAGGTCATTGCCATAATCTCAAACACTACCTCCCTTTAGATAGAGGTGAGCATAGCATATGAATTCAGGAGTTGTAGGAATAGCAGTTCTCCCTTACTCCCATCTGAAATGCTGTTTCTATCTGAACCCCACAGGTATCAAGCTGAGATGGGAGGACATCTATGTCGCTGGGCTGGCTCTGACACTACTATCATCAATTGTTGAACAATTGCCAATAACCCATCTATAAGCTCAAGAACCCTAGGAATAGCAATGTTCTAGATCACTGGTCCTACCTCCAGCCAATCATACCAAAGCCATAATCTGAGCAAGAAATTTATGTGGAGATAGTATTTGATACCTGCTTCTAAAGATACTATATCTTATTTACCTTCTACAACTCAAGGTATTGAAGACTCAGAAAATAAAATTCTCACTACTAAATCCTTGGCACTGTCAAATGGCTCAGGTAGAAACATATACAACTTTATAAATGGAAATGACACTAAATATGTGATTGCCATCTTCCCTGTTATTATATCTAAGAACCACAGGAATTCTATAGTTGCAGACTTGCAGCTGAAACTTCTTGGTTCTTAATAAAATCTTATGTACTCCTATTAGGATGTAAGCTGCCTAAGAAAAATGTTTTCTTAATCCTTTCTTTTCCTGTATCCCTGTAATTTAGTATACTTCTTTGCAATAGTAAGTGCTCAATTATTTTTTTTAATTCATTCATTCATTCATTCATTTATTCAAATATTCAAATATTGAATATTTCTAGCTCCCAGCTTCTCTCCTTATCATCTTTCTTTAATTAAGATGTGAAAGTACCCAAGGAAATACTAAAGAAGGGAAAGGGGCCTGTATGTGGAAAAATGTTTGTGGCAGCCTTTTTTGTAGCGGCTAGAAACTGGAAAATGAATGGATGCCCATCAATTGGAGAATGGTTGGGTAAATTATGGTATATGAATGTTATGGAATATGATTGTTTTGTAAGAAATGACCAACAGGAGGAATACAGAGTGTCTTGGAGAGACTTACATCAACTGATGCTAAGTGAAACGAGCAGAACCAGAAGATCATTATACACTTCAACAATGATACTGAATGAGGATGTATTCTGATGGAAGTGGATATCTTCAAGATAGAGAAGAGCTAATCCAATTCCAATTGATCAATGATGGACAGAATCAGCTACACCCAGAGAAGGAACACTGGGAAATGCATGTAAACTGTTTGCATTATTTTTGTTTTTTCTCCCCAGGTTATTTTTACCTTCTGAATCCAATTCTTCCTTTGCAACAACAACAACAACAACAACAAATTTGGTTCTGCACATATATATTGTACCTAGGACATACTATAACATATTTAATATGTATGGGAATGCCTGCCATCTAGGGGAGGGGGTTGAGGAAAGGAGGGGAAAAATTCAGAACAGAAGGAGTACAAGGGATAATGTTGTAAAAAAATTACCTATATATATGTACTGTCAAAAATGTTACAATTATAAAATTAATTAAAACAAGATGTGAAAGTAATCTTTGTAATCATAATATATAAATCAGATCATATAACTCCCTTAATTTAAAATCTCCCTATTTTATTAATATTTTAAAGAATTTAAAACCCTTGAAATTTATGTTTAGATTGCATTTCCAGAAATAACTTTGCTATCCTTTACATGATATTTCATTCAAAATGACCTCATTCCCTAATCTCATTATATTACCTTTGTGCCTTTGCCTATGTATTCCACTATTCTCAGATGAAACCACTTCTTACCTTTTGGAATTTTTAGGTTTTTTGTTTTTGTTTTTGTTGTACAACATGTAGTTCAGATACAATCTTGAAAAAAAGTATTTGCTCAGCCATCTAATTTGGGATGTGTTCTTTTTCCCTCAGCTCAAATTATTTTGTATTTACTGATCACATTACATGTTGTCCCTTTAAATGTAATCTACTTAAGGGTAGAGATTTTGTTGTTGCTACTGTTGCTGCTGGCTTTTTATCCCCTGGTCCTATCACATTGATTTCAATATATTTAGATGATTAGTCAGTGTTTGCTGAATTAAAACAAGCTACACATGAATGATTCATATAAATAAAACTATAAGGGCATTTGCCCCTTACAAAGTTAAAGGAATCAAGATGGGGAAATAGTCACAGCTCATGTTTGCAATGTGGTAATATGGGACTAATGTTATTGTTATTTGATTTGGTTTATTATCAAATATTATAGCACTCAAATTGTAATGAATACACTTTATAAAACTAGAAAAATATAACATAAAATTCATTTGGAAAAATAAAAGTTTTAACAAGAGAAATAATGAATAAAATATACATGAATGTGGTGGAGAAAGAATGAATTTCAAATTGGTTTCAAATTTACCATTTTTGTTAAAATTATTGAATATGAGTTAAATGATTAAAAAATAACAGAACAAGCAAAAAAAGCAATAAATATACTCAATTGAAAAAACTAGTGAAAGGTTTTACTTCTAAGAGGCAGAGATGAGAAAAATTATTCTCTAGACATGAGATTCCCTCACAAGACCTAAGAAAGGAACACAATTTACTGCTAGAAGGTTTTATCAATTTAATTTTGTTATGCAATATGAATTTTTTGCCTATGTCTGGTGTCTTTCAACTACTTTTAAGTATTTACAGTAATTTTTACCATATTGTGAGTTTTTGCCCTCAAAGCTTAAATCATTGGATTATCAAGCACTACATTACTATGGTCAGTTACTACTTGTCTATCATGTTCCTTATCTATTTCACTCATTCTCCACTCTATTTCTTGGCCAGTACTAGATGTTTTTGATGATTACCACTTTGTAATATAGTCTGTAATCTGATGTTGCTATAGGCTTCTTTCTTTCATACTTTTCCCACTGGGGACTTCTGGCCAAGATGGCATCATGGAGGCAGACAGCTGCTTGAGCTCCACATTTTCTCTCAGGACTTACTTCATGACAAGCCTCAAAATTAATGCTTGACAGGAAAAGAAACCCACAAATAATCACCAAGAGAAGATATCCTTGAAATTCACCAGAGAAGGTCTGAATTTGCTCGGGGGAGGGTTGAACAGACTAGGTGCAGACTGAGGGCAGGCAGCCAGAGTGAGACAGGCAGCTCACACAGCTCAGACTGGAGGGGGGAGGGGTCCAATCTCTTCTGTTTCTGTGAAAAGACTTTTTCCCCAGTGTGGATATTCCGTCTTGGCAGCAAGCCAGGAGCAGTGGAGAGGGTGTAAATAACAGAGGTGAAGAATAAAACACCAGAAAGCTAGCATCTCTTGGGACCAGGCCACCCCCACCCAGAGTGACTCAGCACATTCTCAGAGCCTCAGAGCACAGATGCAACACAACCATCTCTGTCCTGTTAGTGGCTCTCTGCTGCCCTCCCCCCCAGTCTGTAGAGGAAGCCCATTAACACCATCCAGTCCTATCCCCCCCCAGAAACAGACCAATTGTGTTTCTCTTGTCAATTTGTTATCTTTGAATCCTGCTCTGACAAAATGAACAAAAAATTCAAAAGGGCTCTAACCATTGACAGCTTCTGTGTGGAGAGGGAGCAGACTTCAAATGCTGAGGAGACTAGGAACAGACTGTCCCCAGATGTATCCCCTGGGAGGGATATAAGCTGCTCCTCAATACAAAAGAATCTCATAGAGGAAATCAAAAAGGCTCTCACAAGAGAGCTAGAAGAGAAATTGGAAAAGGAAAGGGAAGCTTGGAAAGAGAGTATGGAGAAGTCATTCCACGAATTTAAAGACAGAGTGTATAAAGAGATCAAAGCATTGAAAAACAAAATTAGTGAATTGGAAAATATAAAAAACTCCAAGGAAAACAGGATTAATGAATTGGAAAAGGTAAACAACTCCAAGGAAAACAGGATTAGTGAGCTGGAAAAGGTAAACAACTCCAAGGAAAACAGGATTAGTGAGCTGGAAAAAGAAAACAGCTCTCTAAAAAATAAAATGGATGAAAAGGAAAAAAAAATTCCATGGAAGAAAAAAACTCACTTAAAAATACAATTGGACAATTACAAAAAGATATAAAAAAGTGAGTGAAGAAAAATACATCATTGAAAATTAGACTCCAACAAGTAGAAATGAATGACTCAAGGAGAAACCAAGAAGTAGTCAAGCAAAACCAGAGAAATGAAACAATTGAAAAGAATGTCAAGTACCTTACCAGAAAGACAACAGACCTGGAAAACAGATCCAGGAGAGACAATTTGAGAATAATCAGACTCCCTGAAAAATGTGAGAGGAAAAAAGAGCTTGGACACTATTTTCGAGGAAATTATCAAAGAGAACTGCCCAGACGTTCTGGAAACAGAGGGTAAAATAGACATTGAAAAAATTCATCGATCACCTACTGAAAGGGACCCTAAAATCAAAACGCCAAGAAATATAGTTGCCACGGTCAAGAACCATCAGATGAAGGAAAAAATACTGGAAGCTGCTAGAAAAAAGCAATTCAGATATGGAGGAGCCACAATAAGGTTAACCCAGGATCTAGCAGCGTCCACATTAAAAGAATGCATGGCCTGGAACATGATATTCCGAAAGGCTAAGGAACTTGGTATGCAGCCAAGAATAACTTACCCAGCAAGAATGAGCATCGTTTTCCAGGGAAGAAGATGGACATTTAATGAAATAAATGAATTCCATCTATTTTTGATGAAAAAACCAGACCTACATAAAAGGTTTGATCTTCAAATACAGAACTCAAGAGATTTCTAAAAAGGTAAAAAGAAATCTTGAGAACTATACTTCTGTCAAAAAAATATGTAAAGAACATATGTACAATTTGTCTTAGAAACTAGAGGTGGAAAGGAAATTATATCATAAAAAAGGGTAAAGTGATGGTACTACATCTCATGAAGAGGCAAAGGTAACCTATTATATCTGAGAGAAAGAAAGGAGGGAGATAAAGATAGTGTGTATCAATAGATATATTCGATTTATAGTGAAACTTCTTCCAATTCATTGAAAAGTGAGAGGAAAGAAGTAAGCTAAGGGGAAGGGAATACAGAAATTATGAGGAAAAGGGATAAAATAAGGGGAGGATCTTTAAGGTGGGGGAGGGATACTAAAAAGGGAGGGCTGTGAAAAGCAAGTGATGTTCACAAGTGTAATACTGGGTAGAGGAGTAAGAGGGGAGGAAAGGAGAAAAGCATAAGCAGGGGTTAACAAGATGGCAAGCAATATAGAATTAGTCATTCTAACCATAAATGTGAATGGGGCAAACTCCCTCATAAAGAGGAAGCAATTAGCAGACTGGATTAAAAGTCAGAATCCTACTATGTGTTGTTTACAGGAAGCACACCTGAAACAGGGAGATACATTCAAACTAAAAGTAAAAGGGTGGAACAGAATCTACTATGTTTCAGGTAAAGCCAAAAAAGCAGGGGTAGCCATCCTCATCTCAGATCATGTAAAAACAAAAATTGATCTAATTAAAAGAGATAAGGAAGGGCATTATATCCTGCTAAAGGGTAGCATCAATAATGAAGCAGTATCAATAATAAACATGTATGCAGTAAGTGGTGTTGCATCTAAATTCTTTTTTTTTTTTTTCTTAAATCTATTTTATTTTTGTTTTTGTAATTCTATCAGTGTAAAGAATGACAGGTGAGGCAACTACCTGCCTTAGAAAATTGTTTGGATAAGAGTGAAACTATCTGTCTATGTTTAGCAGGGCTAATATGTGTCAGGGGTATGACTTCAATCCTAATTTTTTTTTTTAATTTTATTATTTTTTTAATTTTTATTAATTTTATTTTAATTTAATTTTATTATAATTTTTTGACCCTATATATGCATGAGTAATTTTTTTATAGCATTATCCCTTGTATTCATTTTTGCAAATTATCCCCTCCCTCCCTCTACTCCCTCCCCTTAATCCCATACATTTTACATGTGTTACAATATAACCTAGATACACTATATGTGTGTAAATATCATTTTCTTGTTGCACATTAAATATTAGATTCCAAAGGTATAAGTAACCTGGGTAGATAGACAGTAGTGCTAACAATTTACATTCACTTCCCAGTGTGCCTTCTCGGGGTGTAGTTGTTTCTGTCCATCATTGATCAACTGGTAGTGAGTTAGATCTTCTTTATGTTGAAGATATCCACTTCCATCAGAATACTTCTTCATCCAACATTGAAGTGTACAGCAATCTTCTGGTTCTATTCATTTCACTCAGCATCAGTTGATGTAAGTAAGCTCCTGCTGGTCATTTCTTACAGAGCAATAATATTCCATAACATTCATATACCATAATTTACCCAACCATTTTCCAATTGATGGACATCCAGTCATTTTCCAGTTTCTAGCCACTATGAAAAGAGCTGCCATGAACATTTTGGCACATACAAGTCCCTTTCCCCTCCTCAGTATTTCTTTGGGATATAAGCCCAATAGCAGCAATGCTGGATCAAAGGGTCTGCACAGTTTGATAACTTTTTGAGCATAGTTCCAAATTGCTCTCCAGAATGGTTGGATTCTTTCACAACTCCACCAACAATACATCAGTGTCCCAGTTTTCCCACATCCCCTCCAACATTCATCATTATTTGTTCCTGTCATCTTAGCCAATCTGAGAGTTATGTAGTGGTATCTCAGAGTTGTCTTAATTTGCATTTCTCTGATCAGTAGTGATTTGGAACACTCTTTCATATGAGTGGATATAGTTTCAGTTTCATCATCTGAGAATTGTCTGTTCATATCCTTTGACCATTTATCAATTGGAGAATGGTTTGATTTCTTATAAATTAGGGTCAGTTCTCTATAGATTTTAGAAATGAGACCTTTATCAGAACCTTTAACTTTAAAAATATTTTCCCAATTTGTTACTTCTCTTCTAATCTTGTTTGCATTAGGATTGTTTGTACAGAAACTTTTTAGTTTTATGTAATCAAAATCTTCTATTTTGTGATCAATAATGATCTCTAGTTCTCCTCTGGTCATAAATTCCTTCCTCCTCCACAGGTCTGAGAGGTAGACTATCCTCTGTTCCTCTAATCTATTTATGATGTCATTCTTTACGCCTAAGCATCTAAATTCTTAAAAGAGAAATTAAGAGAGCTGAAAAAAGAAATAGACTGAAAAACTATAATAGTTTGAGATCTCAACCTTGCACTCTCAGAATTAGATAAATCAAACCACAGGATAAATAAGAAAGAAGTGAAAGAGGTAAATATAATACTAGAAAAGTTTGATATGATAAATTTTGGCGAAAGCTAAATGGAGACAGAAAGGATTATACTTTCTTCTCTGCAGTTCATGGAACCTATACAAAAATTGATCTTATACTAGGGCATAAAAACCTCAAAATCAAATGCAGTAAGGCAGAAATAGTAAATGCATCCTTTTCTTACCACAATGCAATTAAAATTACATTTAATAAAAAGCCAGGGGAAAATAGACCAAAAATAATTGGAAACTAAATAATCTTATACTAAAGAATGATTGTGTAAAACAGCAAGTCATAGACATAATTAATAACTTCAACTAAGAAAATAACAATAATGAGACATCATACCAAAATGTGTGGGATACAGCCAAAGCGGTAATAAGGGGAAGTTTTATATCTCTAGAGGCCTACTTGCATAAAACAGAGAAAGAGAGGGTCAATGAATTGGGCTTACAACTAAAATTACTAGAAAAGGAACAAATTAAAAAACCCCAGACAAACATTAAACTTGAAATTCTAAAAATAAAAGGTGAGATTAATAAAATTGAAAGTAAAAAAAAAAAAAAAAAAAAAAAAAACTATTGAATTAATTATAAAACTAAGAGTGGTTCTATGAAAAAACCAACAAAATAGACAAACCCTTAGCAAACCTGATTAAAAAAGGAAAGATAAAAAGCAAATTGTTAGTCTTGAAAATGAAAAGGGAGAACTCACCACTAATGAAGAGGAAATTAGAACAATAGTTAGGAGCTACTTTGCTCAACTTTATGCCAATAAATTTGATAACTTAAATGAATTGGAAAAATACCTTCAAAAATATAGCTTGCCCAGATTAACAGAGGAAGAAGTAAGTAGTCTAAATAGTCCCATCTCAGAAAAAGAAATAGAACAAGCTATTAACCAATTCCCTAAGAAAAAATCCCCAGGACCAGATGGATTTACATGTGAATTCTACCAAACATTTAAAGAACAACTAACTCCTATGTTATATAAACTATTTGAAAAAATAGGGATTGAAGGAGTCCTACCAAATTCCTTTTATGATACAGACATGGTAGTGATACCTAAACCAGGTCGATTGAAAACTAAGTAAGAAAACTATAGACCAATCTCCTTAATGAATATTGATGCTAAAATCTTAAATAAGATATTAGCAAAAAGACTTCAGAAAATAATCCCTAGGATAACACACTATGATCAAGTAGGATTTATACCAGGAATTCAGGGCTGGTTTAAATTTAGGAAACCTATTAGTATATTTGATCATATTAATAATCAAATTAATAAAAACCATATGATCATCTCAATAGATGCAGAAAAAGCATTTGATAAAATCCATCATCCATTCCTACTAAAAATTCTTGAGAATATAGGAATACATGGACTATTCCTTAAAATAATAACGAGCATATATTTGAAACCATCAGTAAACATCATATGTAATGGCGATAAACTGGAACTTTCCCTGTAAGATCAGGAGTGAAACAAAGTTGACGACTATCACCTTTACTATTCAATATTGTACTAGAAAGGCTAGCCTCGGAAATAAGAGCCGAGAAAGAGATTCATGGAATTAGAGTAGGAAATGAGGAAATCAAACTATCACTCTTACTTAGAGAACCCCAAAGACTCTGCTAAAAAGCTATTAGAAATAATAATCCTTTAGCAAAGTTGCAGGATACAAAATAAATCCACATAAATCCTCAGCATTTTTATACATTACCAACACAATCCAACAGCAAAAGATACAAAGAGAAATTCCATTCAAAATAACTCTCGGTAGTATAAAATATTTGGGAATTTATCTACCAAAGGAAAGTCAGGAACTATATGAGCAAAATTACAAAACACTTGCCACAAAAAATAAAGTCAGATTTAAATAATTGGGAAAGCATTAAATGCTCTTTGATAGGCCAAGCAAATATAATGAAGATGACAATACTCCCTAAACTAATCTATTTATTTAGTACTGTACCAGACTCCCAAGAAACTATTTTAATGATCTAGAAAAAATAACAACAAAATTCAGAGAATTGACTTTAATTTGTAAGAAATCAAGCCATTCTTCATTTGATAAATAGTCAAAGGATATGTACAGACAATTTTCAGATGATGAAATTAAAACTATTTCCACTCATATGAAAGTGATCCAAATCACTATTGATCAGAGAAATGCAAATTAAGACAACTCTAAGATATTATTACACACCTGTCAGATTGGCTAAGATGACAGGAACAAATAACGATGAATGTTGGAGGGGCTGTGGGAAAACTGGAACACTGATGAATTGTTGGTGGAGTTGTGAAAGAATCCAACCATTCTGGAAAGCAACCTGGAACTATGCCCAAAAATGTATCAAACTGTCCATACCCTTTGACCCAGCCCTACTACTACTGGGCTGTTATCCCAAGGAAATACTACAAAAGGGAAAGGGACTTGTATGTGCAAAAATGTTTGTGGCAGCTCATTTCGTAGTGGCTAGAAACTGGAAAATGAATGGATGTCCATCAATTGGAGAATGGTTGGGTAAATTATGTTATATGAATGTTATGGAACATGATTGTTCTGTAAGAAATGACAAACAGGAGAAATATAGAGAGTCTTGGAGAGACTTACATCAACTTATGCGGAGTGAAATGAGCAGAACTAAGAATCATTATACACTTCAACAATGATACTGTATGAGGATGTGTTCTGATGGAAATGGATATCTTCAACATAGAGAAGAGCTAATCCAATTCCAATTGATCAATTATGGACACAATCAGCTACATCCAGAAAAGGAACACTGGGAAATGAGTGTAAACTGTGAGCTTTTTTTGTTTTGTTTTGTTTTTCTTCCCAGATTATTTTTACCTTCCGAATACAATTCTTCCTTTGCAACAACAACAACAAAATTCGGTTCTGCACATATATATTGTACCTAGGATATACTATAACATATTAAATATGTATGGGAATGCCTGCCATCTAGGGGAGGGGGTGGAGGGAAGGAGGGGAAAAATTCGGAACAGAAGGGAGTACAAGAGATAATGTTGTTAAAAAAAAATTACCTATGCATATGTATTGTCAAAAAATGTTATAATTATAAAAATTAATAATAAAAAAGGATAAACCATACGTTTCCTACTTATTTTCTAAACATACTTGACTTTTCTTTTTCCAGATGAATATTGTTATCTTTTTTCCAGCACTATAAATTATTTTTGGTAGTTTGTTTGGCATGGCATTGTATAGCAAATTAACAAGTGTAATTGCCATTTTAAAAATGTTGGTGCAACATACCAATAAACAATTAATATTTTTCCTGTTGTTTAGATCTTTCTATGCACAAAGAACAAAGTATTTTGTAATTGTACTTATATAACCCCTGGATTCTTCTTGGTAAGTAGATTACTAAATTTTTCCATTGTCTGAAGTTATCTTAAATGGAATTTCTTTTGTATTTCTATTTTCTGAGTGCTTTTGATAATATAGAAAAATGCTTATGATTTATATAGATTTATTTTATAATCTATAGCTTTGCTAAAGTTGTTAATTGTTTCAATTAATTGTTTTAGTTGATTCTCTAAAGTGCTCTAATTTTAAGTATACTATCATATCATCTTCAAAGAGTGCTATAATTTTGTTTCCTTCTTTTCCTTTATTATTACTTTAGTTCCTTTTTCTTGCATCATTATTGTAGTTAGCATTTCTAATATAATATTGAATAATAGTGATTATAATGTACATTTTTACTTCTTTTTTTTTTAATCAGGAATGCTTGCATGTTCTCTATTTCCACAAATGAGTTTTTTTCCCCTTTTCCCTCCATCTGAAGGATTATATTCAATTTCTCAGGATAGATTACTTTTGACTGTAATCTTACCTCCTCTGTTTTCCAGAAGATCCTATTCCAAGCCCTTTGCTGAAAGATGTTAACTGTTAAATGTTGTCTGATCCTGATTTTGCCTCTATGGTACTTAGATTATTTCTTTAAATTCATTCCCCTAATTTCAAATTCAGGATTTCAAAAAATCAGTCAATAAATGTTGATTACTTTCTATATATTACTCAAAAGTCTAAGCATGGGGGAAACCAAAGTGTGTGAAATGGATAAAATAATACCTGAGGGTTAGGTATGCCAGGAGGTATTACCATGTATTCTCTTCTTTTTGTATTTTATTCTAGTTCACTTGATAATGTCATCAGTTCTAGAGCTAATGAATATAAAATCTACCTATCCTACTGTAACTTTCCTGTTAATCTCCAGTGTCTCTTTTCCAACTGTCTTTTAGGTATCCCAAACTAGATGTCTAGTAGATATCTTAAATTCAATATATCCAAAATAAAACATTATTTTCCCCCTAAATTCTCACCATTTTTCAATTGACCTGTTACTATTGAATACATTCTTAGTTTCCTTAGCTTTCTTCAAGATACAAATCAGATCCTAACATTCAATAGGCTCTTCCCAGTTCTCCCCACACTGTCTTTTTCTGTGAAATTATCTACCACTACTGTAACTATATCTTCCTGTCATTTCCTTTCCCAGATCATTTTTCCAGATGAAAATCTGAAGCAAATAATATTAAGTAACTTATTCAGTGTCCCACAACTAGTCAATAACTGTGGTCAGATTAGAACTTGATAAGAAGAGTCTTCCTGACTCCAGACCTGGTCCTCTCTCTGCAACATCCTCTAACTGCATGTTATTCTTGTGCCACAGATAAATAATAAAAAAAGGTATATTCAGAGAAATCTTGGAAAAATTTTATGAAATAATACTAATCAAAATGAACAAATGAAATATATGGAAAATAGCATTGTAGTGGAAAATCAACTTTGAAATCTTTAAATACTCTGATTGATATAAAGAACATTTATCATTTCACAAGATTATACTTATATATGTATCCATGTATTTTTTTGTGGGAAAATGTTTTTCCTGATGATTAAAATTTTTGTTTTTCTTATTTTTACCCAAGTGAGAGAGGAGAGGGAATAAATTTTTGTTTATTGAAAAATAAATTAAAAATAAATCACCATTCTTTAAATTCTTAAAATGTACTTTTCTTATAGCAGTCCTTTGAAGTAGGTAGTAGAGGGCACTGTTGAGTGCTATTGTTCCCATTTTATGATGAAGAAATGGAGGCTTATAAAACTTTATGAGATTTTCCATGGCAGAAAAAGTAGCAGGGTTGTTTTTGTTCCCAAGTTTCCTATCACTAAATATAAAGATAACTCCCTCCTCTCCATTCCCCTCTACATTAGACTGTATTACTTCTTAATTGAAACCTTGGGGTTCACCAAAACAGTAAGAGTAGTTCCTTCAAGAGTAATAACATTGTAAATGCAAATTATCTTCCTGTGATGTGACCACTAGATTTTAAGACCCAAGATACAAGAAAGGATGGTTGAAAACATATGAAGAAATAAGAGCAAATGCTGTTGGGAAGAGAGAGAGTATCAGGCTGGAACTTTTTTTTTGTCCTTTCCCTTTCTCTTTCTTTTAAAAGAATGCCTATTTTGGGTAATCCAGGCTGGAATTTCTTTTTTTCTTTCTTTCTTTTTCTTTTTCTTTTAAGACCCATTTTGGGCATTCCAGGCCAGGATTGATATATTCCAGCCATCTAAGAAAGAAGAGATTTTCTAAGAACAAATTGAGTAGTTATGAAAGGATGGTGATAGCATTCCAGATTAGTAATGAAATATTATCAGGTATAATCTATGATTATAAAAGCTTTTGGATAATATATTTAAGAAATAAGGTAAATGGGAACATAGGAACGTATGAATAATTTTAAGATTTCAAAATCTCTCTGGCCCAAACTCATCCCTTTACATCCCTAGAAATAGGCCTAAGAAAGTTAAATAGATAACTCAAATTTGGAAGTAAACATTAGAAGCAGCATTTTAATTCAGATTCCCTGATTGCAGAGATAGTACACTTTTACTGTCCAATGACACTTTTGGTTAGTTGGGACACTATTATTTATTTCTCCTTTTATATACACAAATACTCTTTTTCTTATCAGGTGTCCATTCTTGATTTTCTCTGCCATGACCCAGAAACTTCTTCATAGTAGATCACTTCAATTTACAATTTACAATTCAAGAATATGCTCTGATCCTAGTACTCCACTCTCTGATTGAACAAATTTTCCTACAATCTCCATTTGAAAGGGGTTTCCAGGATAGTCACATATTCATTACTACTTAGTTGAACTTCTTGGTTGAATCTCCATTACATTCCTGATTCAGGTATCATCTTCTCTCTTTTCAGCTTCCTTTTAGGTATTCTTTTACTCAGAATATAAGAGCCTTGAGGGCAGAAACTATATTTATTGCAGCTTGCATTGGTATTCCCACAGTATAATATAGTTCCTGTCCCTTAATGTTTGTTGGTTAACTTAAGTGTTTTGACCTAAGCATTTAATAAGTGCTTGTTCTGTGTAAGAGAAATATTATAATCACTTTGTTTCACACTTATTCACCATTTGTCACTAATACAAGCAATGGCTTGGATTTAAGATGCAATACCCAGAGAAAAGTTCCCTTTCTGGTAATCAATTTCATTTGACTTTCAGGCCTAAATCTTTTTAGTATGAATATTTATAGCACTGCCCTTCCAACTTAAGTAATCTATAATTGTATAGACATATAAACTTCAATTGAATTTTTCTTGATGTTACTTAATTCAAACTTAGCTCATAAATAATAGGTTTTATATGTTTAGGTGGTTGATATTTTAAAAGTTTCTGCCATACATTTCATGGGATCTTTATAAAAAACCTAAGAGGATAGTAGTACATATATTATACATACAGGTGAAATGATTATGACATAGTCATAATCAAGAAGCATATTCTAGTTGATTCCAGATTTTCTAACTCCAAATATTGAATTCTTTTCATGCTATCCCACTATCTTTGCCACATAAAATAAATGTGAAATTTAGTACAACCAAAACTCACCATAATTCTTTTCATACACTAGGTATCTGACTTGGAAGTATTTTAGAAACTGGATTTAAAGTGGCCAACACTATAAGATACATTAGTTGAAAAGTTCATTTGAAATTGGACTTTAAAAATTCTATTTATAGACATACATTATTGATCTTACCAGTGAAAGTCTTTCCTGCCTGTTAGTTATATAAAATTATTTTAGCTAGGAAGCTGGATGGGGACAGGGAAGAAAATAATAAACTTTTTATTCATTTTTTCAGTTCTAAATTTTCTTCCTTTATCTATTTCCCTCCCTCACCCCTATTGAGAAGATACTAATACAATATCCACTATACAAAGGAAGTCATCCAAAACTTATACCTGTATTAGCCATATTCCTAAAGGAAGAAAAAAAGAAAAAAGAAAAAAAAAGTTTTAATCTGTATTCTGATTCAAGAATTCTCCATCTGGATGTGAATAGCATTTTTTTGGTCAGGAGTCCTTCAAATTTGAGTAGGCCATAATATTATTAGGGTTACTAAGTCTCACAATTGATTGCTTAATTTTATTTATTTTTAACTTTTTTATCTTCAGGTCCAAATTCTCTCTCTTCCTCTTGTTATTCTCTTACCCATTCAAATGCAAGAAATGATGTTTTATATATATATATATATATGTATATATATATATATATGTATATGAAACTCTGCAAACTATATTTCCACATAAACCATTTTGAAAAAGACCCCCAGAAAAGCAAGAACAACAAAGAAAGTGAAAAAATATTATTCAATCTCAGAGTTCATTCTCTTTCTGGAAGTGAATAGCATATTTTGATTTTTAATCCTTTGGTATTATAAATGAATGAGTCTATTGATCAGAGTAGGTGTTTCATAGTTAATTGTCATTACAATACTATTGTTACTGTGGACAATGTTCTAGTTCTCACTTCACTTTTCATCTTTGTATACATCTTCTGGAATTTTTCAGAAAGCATGCACTATATCATTGCTTATGGCATTATAATATTCCATCACAGTCATTCACCTCAACTTTTTCAGCCATTACCCATTCAGTGGACATTCCATCAATTTCCAATTCTTTGTTGTCACTTTTCCTCCCCCTTTATCTTTTATGGGTACAGATGGAGTAGTGATATTTCTGGATGAAATTGTGTACACTATTATGTACTTTGTAGCATAGTTACAAATTGTTCTACAGAACGGTTGGAACAGTTCACCACTCTATCAACAATACATTAACATACCTATTTCTCACATCTTCTCCAAGATTTGTAACTTTCCTTTTTTACAATCTTAACCACTTTGATGGGTATGAGGTGGTATCTCAATTTAAAAAAAAAATTTGCATTAAAATAAATAATAATACATTTATTAGTTTTTTGAATTTTTTTTCATTATAACTATGGTTAACTTTGGTTTCTTCTTCTGAAAATGACCTCTTTTTATCCTTTGACCATTTAACCATTGGAGAATTGCTTTTTTTAAAAAAAATAAAATTGACTCATATCTTTATATATTTAGGAAATGAGACCACTATCAGAGAATTCTGCTATAAAATTTCCACTTAACTTCCTACTTTATTTCTAATTTGGCTGTGTTGGTTTTGTTTGTGCAACTCCTTTCTAATTTTATGTAATCAAAATTATCGACTTTACTATCTGCAAACTTCTCTCCCTCTCTCTCCCCCTTTCCTCCTTCCCTTCTCTCTCTCTCTCTCTCTCTCTCTCTCTCTCTCTCTCTCTCTCTCTCTCTCTCTCTCTCTCTCTCTCTCTCTCTCTCCCTCTCTCTCTCTCCCTCTCTCTCTCCCTCTCTCTCTCTTTCTTATTTACAGGTCTGCTCCCCTAATTTGCTGATGAGATTATCCTTTATGCCTAAATCATGCACCCATTTTTATTTTCTCTTGGTATATAGTGTGAAACAATGATCATTGCCTAGTTTGTATAAGACTCCTTTCCAGTTTTCCCAATAATTTTTATTAAATAGTGTGTTCTTGTCTCAATAACTTGGACCCTTGGGTTTATCAAATTCTAGATTATTGTGATCATCTATTTCATCTATTTCTGTATATTTTGTTTGTAATTTATTCCACTGACTAATCACTCTATTTCTTAAGTACTATGAGATAATTTTGATAATTATTGCTTTGTAGTAGAGTTTGAGATACAGTATTCACAGTGAATTATCTTTACAATTTTTCTGTTACTGTGTAAATTATTCTGGTTTTGCTCACTTGATTTTTGCATCAGTTCACATAAGTCTTTCCAGGTGTTTTCCAAACCCACACTCCTTTATCAATTCTCATAGTACAATTGAATTCTATCACATTTATATATCATAACTGGTTCAATCATTTCCCAATTGATAGGCAATCATTCAATTTTCAATTCTTTGCTACCACAAAATGATAGGCTATAAGTTGTTATTGTTATTGTTGTTTTGTGTGAGTGTGTGCATCTACATCTATATCTATATTTCTATATCTATATCCTTGTCCTTTTGGGGAATAAACATTTAGATTATAATTAAAATGTGCTGAGTACTGTATTAAGTGCTTTAAATTTATTACCTCACTTAACCCTTAAGCCACTTTGCAAGATGGATGATGTTTCAATTTTCATTTTACATTGAAAAAAATAATAAGACAGACAGAGATTAGAGAGTATCACCTAGAAGTGAATTGTCCCAGTTTACACAGCTAATTTTTCTGAATCTGGATTTGAATTCAGATCACTAGGTCCAAAGCTCTATACACTGTACAATCTATATGTCTCTAATATATTATCAGATATTATTCTATTCTTGGATATCACCACTAATATATTTATTGTCATATCTGTTTATAAATTACTCATCAATATTATTTTATGACTTCTTCATTGAAATTCTTGCTACCAATCTTTAATCCAGTCTCTACCAGCAGTCAAAATAATCTTCCCAATAAATAGATCCAAACAGTTTTTTCCTCAAAATCCTTCAGTGACTCATATAACATGTAGGATAAAATGGGAAATCCTCAGCCTGGGAGTTTAGATAGTTCATAATCTTTCCCTCTGTATGGTCCTTTCTCCCTTAGCCTTATTTTAACCCTGCTTCATAAACTCTATATTTCTGACAAGCTTCAATACCAGGCATTCCCTAAACACAGCACTATATCTGTCTCATCATTCTGTATTCATATAATTCATCCCTCAGACCCAGAAGGCACATCTGCTTCATCTTTAAGTCTTTGAATCCTTGTATCACTTCGTTTACCTCAGATGCCAATTCTTTTTGATAACCTTTATGCTTTCTTCTACTGATATTATTTTATATTTACATATCTGTATGCTTGTTATTTCACTTTACTATAATGTAAGCTCTTTGAGGACAGGAACAGTTTTGGAAGTATAAGTTCCTAGTATTCAGAACATGTTTTATATATTGCAAATGTTCTCACAGAAGATTGATTCTACTGATATTAAGAACCAAAATTATAAATGCAGAAAATTCACATACCCAAGAAAAATTAATGCCTTATTTCACAGGGGAAAAAGAGAATGAAAGGTATACATTTATGTGTGTCAGACATGTGTTGGATTTTTATGTAGGTGTAATGGAGGAAATTTGGGGCCACTCAGGGATAGTAAAGTTGTCCTATGGAACACTAACATTAGCTAAGTTTAAAACTAAATGGAAAAATGGAATGTGATAGCAACAGAAAAGAATCTGAGGTATGATTAAGTTGGAAGAATGGTTATTGTTAACAACAACCTGTATACTATGTATCAAGATAAAGAATTAAAGTCAGTTCTTCTAAGTAATATTCTTTCCATTATCTGATTTGAGCCATACCAAAAATGGGTAAGATAGAAATTGGAGGAAGTATTATCCACATTCCATAGATGAGGGAATTGAGGCTCTTAGAGGCTATATATTTAGTTCATGTTCTGAAAACTAGTTAAGAATCAAAGACTCTGCTCTTTGAACTTGAAGTCCCTAACAAAATGATAGATGAAACAATGATGTAGTGATAGGAATTTCCATAGAAATCATATTATTAATAGTGCTCCAAATTCTAAAAGCAGAGACTTAAAATAGAGAGATAGTGTGAGACTATGACAAAGGCACAAGAACATTTTTTTTTTATTATTATTCAAAAGAATGCTTTCCTTTTCATAGCACTCTTGCTGGGAGGTCTTATCCTGCATTTTGTGTTGCTGATATTTCTCAGAAATGGACAGAATACTTCTTTGAAACTTTTTGCCAATATCCATGATACATTCATTCCTTTGCAACTCTTCAAAGGTGGTAAATCTTCCTTCTTTAAAGGTCAGTGGGAGTTTTGAACACAGCTGAATGGCATTCCTTTAGAAAAAAGTATGGTTGATAGGATAATTGATCATGGTGATCCTCACAATACAAAGCAAAAGTGGGCACTGATTTCTATGAAGTCATAAGGTTATATGTGTGGAGGTTGGTTTGTGTGTGTGTGTGTATGTATGTATGTATGAGAGTGAGAGAGAGTGAGAGAGAGTGAGAGAGAGAGAGAGAGAGAGAGAGAGAGAGAGAGAGAGAGAGAGAGAGAGAGAGAGAGAGTTGATGATGGAAATTGTAAAAATAAGTTTTTCTGAACAAAGGCAACCTTCCTTTTTGGGACAAGTGTAATTCCTCCTGCAGTGAATACTTAATAGAAAAACATACTTATTTGGATGAATAAGTTCTACTGTGACAAATAGCTAGACTCATCATTTTATAGTCCAATCTGATATATCCATCTTTTCCACTTGTTTCCCTAGACACCACTTAATATGTGGAAAACACAGTTAGTGATTCATGGCAAAATAAAATAAAATAAAATTCTGCTTTGAATTTACAAAGGATTGATTCATATTTATCTCCTCTCTGACATAATTCCCTGAATAGCCTAGGGAAACAATATGGTGTTGCAACTTTGTAGAACGTCATAAAGAAAGCATACTTCACAATCCAGATGCTAAGCATTCTTATTTATTGAAGGACTTCAAACATAATTTATATGAGAAAATAACAACAACAAACATTTAAGGTTCACATAACATTTTGCATATATTGCATAATTTTATCACTAATCTTGGGAAGTAGATGACATTTTTATCCCCATTTTATAGATGAGGAAACTGAAGCTTAGAATTCAAGTATTTACCTATAATTACATAATGTTTGAATTTAGACTTGATTGGGGTAGCTAGATAGAGCACGAGTCCTGAAGTCAGGAGAACCAGATTTCAAATGTGACCTCAGACACCTAACATTTCCTAGCTGTGTGACTCTGGGCAAGTCATTTAACTCCAATTGCCTCAGAGGAAAAAGAAAAAGAGATGAATTTGGGTTTGATTGCAGGTCTTTCTAAGCCTAGGTTAATTTCTCTTTCTGCTGAGTCATCTGGCCATCTTTGTGAGGAATTGTTTTTGAGTTGTAGAATAAAAGATTCTTCCATATTTTTTGTAAGGATGAACTAGAAATTCTATCACTACATTTTATCTTTGATACATTAACTAGGTTAAAACATATCCCACATAATCAATCATGCACTTTAAAATAAATGTGAAAACAGTTTGAATGTCATTGTATGAAATGAAAAGTCCTTAAAGAATTCTATTCTAAGAGATTGAAGAATTTCATCATACCTTTTAGAACATGTAAATTTAATGAGCTAGTTCAATTGGTTCACATTAGGAAGTTAAATGAGTGTATTCTAGCTAAAATCTCTCAGTAATAATAATAATCTGGGAGTGGAGGGAAGGGGAAAAGAGACCTCAGCTTCAAACTTGCTTCTAAATGGAGTAGGATCTTTAGAACTTCAAAGTGTACAGAAGATTTAGGACTTCTAATTAGCATCCTAGAATCATTCACTACCTACTCTATCTCCCCTTGAGAGCATGAAATTGGTGGCATTGACTGTATTAGGAACTGTGTATAGAGAGTGAATATTAACCATAATTATGGGAAATTTCTTGAGAACTACATGAATGGGAGAAGAGTATTTCCAGCACCCAAGAGCTGTGAATTACTTATTTGTCTCTTATATTCTCTAAATTTGAGCTCATTTCCCTTTGAACTGTGTAGAAAGAATATTCCATAGACTTTTGAGGGAGAGGAGTATTTTGTTTCAAATTATATTTTTGTTCTATTTTAGTTTTAAAAAATGTTCTAAAAGATGCTTGATGATAATTAAAGAAAGGGACATTATCATTGTGACTTGAGCTAGTGGTGACTTAACCATTGTATCAGATAATTCTGAGAATTAGAGAATATTAAAGCATTAGACAATGACTTCCTACTAATTGGAGTATATGCTAAAACCCTTGAAAGCAATATAACTTTGCTCTGGGACTTGGGATTTTTTTTGTGGTAAAAAGAAACATAATAAGGATCTTCAGAATTTAATTTTGTTTTACAGTGAGTATAAGCTGTTCAAGGCTATTGTGTTAAGTATGGGAACAGTTATGGATTATGATGGTGGTGATTTGTATTGATCACCATTCTTCTGATTGCCTGTTCCTCATGCCAAGAAAGTATCCCCTATTCATCTCAGACTCTCCTAATCTTTTGTGTCATTCAAGACTCAGTTCAATCACCATCATCTACATAAACTTTTTTTGTTTCCTTCACTGGATGGTCCAAGTGTCATTAAGAGAGATATACAATAGTAAGAAGATTACAGAATATCAGAGAGGGAAAATATTTTAGAAAACAAAACATAGAATATTAAAATTTTAACTGTTATTTGTAGTGATTTGAATTACTCTCCTTTATTTTATAGGTGAGGAAGTAGAAGTATAGATCAATTAAGTGATATGTAACATAATAGGGTTCACATTAAAACCTAAGTTCTCTAACTCCAAATCCTCTACTCTTGCTCTCTTACTGCCTCATAATAATAGTAATGGATTTTTAAAGTGTTCTAAAGTATTTCATTCAAGCAAACTGGTGATGGAGGCTATAATATAGTTGTTTCAGGGGCCAATAGAGTGAACAAAAGAGTGAGTGAATCTAAATGAGTGGAACATTGGCAGATTATAAATGCAGATGCTCAATTAACACTTTTCCAAACAAAAGTAATTAGGCATATTACTATTTTAGACAATGATTTTCTCTAGGAGCTATAGATATTTACAAAGTCTGTTTTCAACAGGTGAAAAACTTTCAGTAAAAAATCTTTTTGCTATGATTTCTTTTTACACCTACAGGTGTGAATTATAAAAATATCCCTACAGACTGTTAAGCATTTCCTAAATAATCTCCACAATTCTAATTCTTTCCATTATTAAATTTGTCATTATATTTGAGCTTTAACAACTCATTTTCTTTAGGATCCATCTATTATTATTTTTATATTTTGAAAAATTATGCCCCCCCAAAAGCGAGCAAGTTTTATTATGTGCACCATGATGATTCCAATATACTCTGCCCTAATTAGTTTCAATATTGAAAATTGTGGTTAGTTTGAGTACTAATTTTACCAAGGACTTTGAATGGCTGATCCTGGCAAGAGCAGGCTAGTCAAGATAGTTACATGACTGTAGTTTTTACCATATGAGGACTCAGCCTAAAGAAGAAAGACATGAGGAGAAAAATGAAAAGTATTTGAACTTCCATGGAAGGGAAGTCAACTTAAATTTATTCCATTTGGCTTTGAAAGGTAGAAAAATAAATATAATATATGGTTGTTTAAAAGAGACAGGTTTGTATGTGTATTCTACCTATTAACAGACACTATTTGAAAGTGAGAAGGATTTCTTTGAGAGGATATGATCTAACTATAGACTAGAGGTCTTAAAAGATGAAGTTGAATGACTATTTGAGATATTAACATCATTGAAGTCTGTTACTAGATGACCTAAGCTGTCCTATCTAATATTCTACTATATTGTGTGATATATTGAAAAATAACCAAACAACAATGAATATATTTAATGTAAGAAGAAATAGCATAAAATACCAAACATTTGTTGTATATTGCTTAAACTGTTTTAGACATGCTAGCTATCTTAAATAATTTTTCAAAAAATTTTGCAAAATTCTGAGTTTTTGATAATTCAGTTTAGTTGGCCTCTTTACTCATTAATGAATAAAAATTAAATTTAGTCCACCAAACATTTATTAAGCAGATATTATGTATAAGGCATTATTAGATATTATAAATAAAAATGCTATATACACACATATGCACACAGATATATTTATGTGTGTATATATATATACATACATACACACATAAATATATATATATATATTTTTTTTTTAATTTATGTATATGTATATGTTATAAATCTGAGAGACTGAAAAAATGTGTCTCCCAAAGAAAACTTTAGGGCAGTTTGAAGGAAATGTAGGAGCCCAAAATAGATGTGTTAGGCTTGAAATACCTGTTGTACTTCTGGGTGGAGATGTATAATAGCAATGTATATCACATAGTTAGAAATGTAGGATTAAAATTCATAAGAAAACTTAGAACTAAACATAGTATTTTGGGAAATAACCAATTTAATTATGATAAATGAAAAAAATGTATGGAAAAAAGATATATAAGGGAAAATAGGAGTGGAATGAGGATGACGAATCAGCCAAAGGCAAAGATAGCTGAGAAGAATCATGCAGGTAAGATGAAAACAAAAAGAGAAGTGTATAATGACGAGTGGATAATAGCATATCCAGGTTGAAGAGTATGGTCAAAAATGCTATGAACTTTAGAGACTTCAACAGAATAGAATTAGTAAAAGCATTGAATTTAGCAGATAAGAGTTTGTTGTATAGACACACACATATATTTATATACATACAAACACACACACATGCATACACACACACACACACACACACGCACACACACGGTTTGGGTTAAATGATCTCTGAGGATCTTTTCAAGTTTGATCTTCTATGATCTTATTGAGACCCAAGAGCCTAACTAATCCCACATACTTCTTTTGATATTCTTATGATTTAAGAAAAGGAATGACCTTGAGTATCAATGTAGTTCGATTGTACTTTGTAGGTGTGAAAATATGAAGAAAAGAGAAATAATTTGTTTGAGTTTATTTTATTCATAAGACACAGACTAGAGCCCAAGTCTTCTGAATCCAATGATCTTTGATCTATACCATTCTTCCAAAATAGAACATAATAGAACATAAAGCAGCCATCATCAAAACTATTTGGCACTGGCTAAGCAATAGAGTAGTGAATCCCTTAGATGCACAAGATATAATAATCAGTTACTATAGTAATCTAGTGTTTGATAAACCCAAAGATTCCAGCTTCTGGAATAAGAGCTCATTATTTGACAAAAATCCTGGGAAAACTGGAAATTAGTATGGCAGAAACTAGTCATAGACTAGTGCATACTCTATCAAGATAAGGTTTAAATGGGTTCATGATTTAGAAGCAAGTCAGGAGAGCAAGGAATAGTTTACCTCTAAGATTTTTGGAGAAGGGAGAAATTTATGATGCAGAAGAACCAGTTAACATTATAAAATATAAGACAAGTAGTTTTGATTACATTAAATTAAGAAGATTTTGTACAGACTAGAGCAAAGCAGCCAAGATGAGAAGGGAAAGAGGAAGATGGGAAAAACATTTTACAGTTAATGTTTATGATAAAAGTCTCATTTCTAAAATATACAGAGAACTGATTCAAATTTATATAAATACAAGTCATTCTCTAATTGATAGTCAGATAAAGAAATTAAAACCATCTGTAGCCATACAAAACATCCTCTAAAATCACTATAGATTAGAAAAATAAAAATTAAAACAACTCTGAGATTCCTTCACACATATCAGATTGACTACAATAACAGGAAAAGATAATGATACATGTTGAAGGGGATGTGGGAAAATTGGAACATATGCATTGTTGATGGAGTTGTGAATTGATCTAGCCATTCTGGAGAACAATTTGCAACTATGCCCAAAGGGCTAACCATCAAACCCTTTAATCCAATAGTATCACTACTGAGTCTATATCCCTAAAATTGTTTGTAGCAACTCTTTTTTTGGAGTGACAAGTAATTGGAAATTGGCTAGATACCCATCAAATAGGGAATAGCTAAATAAGTGATGATTTAACTCTTCTCAGCAAAACAGTGATCTAAAATAATTCCAATAGGCTTGGGATGAAAAATGTCATCCACATCTGGAGAAATAACTATGGAAACTGAATAAGATTTGAATCATATGTTCACCTTTTTTGTTTGCTTTTTTCTTTCTTGTTGTCTTTCCCTTTTGTGCATGTTTTGCTTACACAAAATAACAAATATGGAAATACATTTAAAATGATTATACATGCATAGGCTATATCAGATTGTTTGCTGTCTTAGGGAAGAGAGAGATAAGAGAGGGAAGGAGAAAAAAAATTAGAACTCAAAAATCTTACAAAGGTGAATGTTGAAATGTATTCTTACATGTAATTGGAAAAAGTAAAATGCTATTAAAAAGTTTAATAGAAAAGAATTATTAATTCTTGTTTATTTAATAAAATAATATGTATGTATGTGAGGGAGAGAGCAAGAGCGAGAGCAAGAACAAGAGCAAGAGTAAGAGTGAAGAGAGAGGGAGAACACGTACATTTTTACTCACTGGATTAATTCTTGTCATTTTGTACTATTTGATGATTACTGATATTTATAAAATATTTTACTTTGTTACAAAGAGTTTTAAGTACTTCATTTCATTTAAGCCCAAAATAAAACTGGAGTTAGTCTTCATTTTTTAAGAAAGACATTTCAATCTTTACTGCAATAGTAGTCATTTAATAAATATTTAGTAATTGAATTTAGTCAAGCATACAACACTAAATTGATATTTTCTGGAGTTAGGAAGGCACGAGTTTAAATCCACCTTCAGAAATTTACTAGCTGTGTGACACTCAACAAGTTACTCTTTCTATACTTCCATTTCCTCATTTGATGAAAATAATAATATATACTCCTAAGCATTGTTCAGAGGTGAAAATGAGACAATATTTGTAAAGTGTTTGCAAATCATAAAGTCATATATAAATATAATGATGATGAGGAGGAGAAAAAGGAGGAAGAGGAGGAGGGGAAGGAGAAGGAAAAGAAGGACGAAGAAGAGGAGGAGGAGAGAGAAAAGAAGGAGGAGGAGGAGGATAATTTAATAGTGATTAAGGAATTTGCTCAGGACCAGAGATATAATCAGAAAGAAATATAATTTGGGGGAGAAGTTCTTCCAAATAATTGATAATTGATTCTTTTTTTCTTGTCTGTTTTCTTGTTCATACATAACTCTTCATCAGAAAAAGGAAATGTCTTGCAAAAAGGGATATCACTTAAAATAAGTATATTTCATTAAAGACAAACTAAAAACTAACAACTAGGAGTAATACTGCTTAACTTTTATAAAACAATTTTTAACACTTTAATGATGGGATTATTAAAAATGATGTAGGAATCCTGAACTGGAAAAAAAAAATGAAGCTTACAGTTATAATGATCTCTCTGTCTCTAGATGCCTTAAAGTTCTGGGTAAATCATCTCACTTTGATGGATCTCAGTTTCCTCATTTATAAAACCTTAGACCTGACTTAGATAGCTTAAGCTCTAAAATCCTTTAGGCTGTCACATTTAGAATAGTCTATGCTGCATGTGTTAACATTATATGTTCTAAGATTCAGTAAAGCTTTCTTCTTCTTTGTTGTAACATCCATCTTATATCTGATAATCTATATTCCATGGTCTTAAAATCACCATTGAAAAAAGATTTCAATTCTATTTTTTTTAAAATTGAAAATATTTATAGTTTCTGAATATATATGTATGTGTGTGCATATATATGTATATATATATTAAATATACATACATAAAATTTTATCTAAGAGGTAGTTATAATTATTCCTCACATGGGGTAGACAGGTATTATGCAAAACCCTGGGATCTGCCCTTCCAATCAAATAAAAGGCCTTAGATCTAAGTAAGACAGATGGCTTGAGATGCAACTGCATTTAAGGAAATATTTATGTTAATTTATGCATTAGTCTTTTCCAAGGGTATACTCAAAATATCATAGTATTATACACAAACTAAAATTAGATTTAAGAAAGTAAAGGCTGAAGCAGATAAATGGAAAAGAAAGGAAACTCATGAATATGTACAGAAGGAACAAATATGCCTGAGCTTCTAAAGGCCAGAAAATAAAACAATAAATAAATAAATAAAACGTTTTTCATTTAAAAAAAAAAAAAAAAAAACTTTAAATTCTTAGGGTGAAAGGGCATCTAAATATATCCTAACAATGGCACCTTGACTACTTCACAGTTGATTAAATCACCTCAAAATTGATCTAGCTCTATTGTATTTAGATAAAGCAACTGGGTGAACTTGGAAACAGTCCAGTTATTTTATCTACCATTGAAATGCAATAATCTGTTCTCTTTTTTCACATCACAGAAATAAATTTTTAGCCAGAAAATAATTGAGAATGATGAACTCTCAAAAAGGTTATTCTTATGTGAAGAATTCTTAAATGCTTATCTTTATTTCTTAGATATCACAATGGTTTACTATATGCATCCCTTAAATATTATTAGATAAGATAAGGTAAGATTGTACCACTGGGTCTTTGACTTAGAAAGAATTATTTATGACTAATCCTACCCTATTATTTTGCAGAAGAAACAATAATATAGAGGTAAAATGACTTGTCCATGGTACCTATGAATTAATGGAAGAGAAAATTATAAACTATTCTCTTATAATGAGTGCTTTTAAAAAGTAAAATAAAAATGTTGATAAAATATTACATACACAGTTATTTAATTTTCTTCCCAATATGGGAACTCCCCACCTGCACCTATTACAGTTCTCATCTGACTTATGATTAAAAAGATAAATTTCAGGCAGGCTCTTGAGGCACATACAGGTAAAATGACTTGCCTTGGGGTCTCACAGCTAGTGTCAAAGTAGATAGGTTAACAACAATGACAATAACAGCAATAACAACAATAATAAAAGTGATGATTTCAAAATTGTAAAATACTTTGTACATATTATCCCCAAAGTCTTAACACAGATTTAAGCTCTAGTAGCTTAAATATTTATACATTTTATCTACCATCTCAGTATTTCTTCATTACAAATTTCTGAAGCAATTATTAATTGTCATTTTACATTTAAGACCCACAGTTTTTGATCCCACTTGGTGTTTTCTTGATAAAACAACACAAAATCGCTGCTGCAGCAGCAGCAACAACAATAACAAAACCTGCTTGTTTGTTGCCTTTCTGGCTTATTTACAGATGAGGAAATTGAAGCAAAAATTTTGTCACATGTCCAGGTTCATACCTGATGAGCATATAATGACACCCTATTTTAAGCTGGTTCTTTTGACTCTAGATTTGACACTCTGTGTCCTATTGCCACCTAGATACTATTGTTATTTTTAATCTTTTTTTCAGAAGATAAAACTGAGGCTTGGAGGATTGTCTATTGTATATTCTTGTCAGTCTTCCTGATTCTGAATCCAGCACACATCTTCTCTGTTATAATTTCTTGAAGTAAATACTTAATATAAAAGTTTTATTATAATTAAATGATATTTAAAAGTACTCTAAAACTGTTTATTTATTTTCATCTTTAAAGTAGTAGAACATTCATATTTCTTACATTATTTTAAAATTCAGTTTGGGACATAGTAAAATAAAGTAATAGTTTTCCAAATCTTCTGTTTTATTGATCCACTTTTTCAATAATTGTATCTCATTTTTAAAGTTACATGAAACAACATGTGTTTTGTTTAAAATCAATAAGCTGAGGATATGAAAGAAATCAAGTTGTGCTTTTTATGAGAAAGGCAATAATTTTCATAATATTCCATTCCCAAGACTAATGGTAATATAATATTAGTAATACAGCCTTTTTTAGTTGAGTTTCCAACTATTATGTTAGAAACACAACACCCTGAATTTGTGATTCCAAATTGACCTTTTTGCTTAAAAAATTGGTTCATTGCTCATTGTTTTTAAATATCTTGTGTGTTTTAGCTCATTTGGAGACATAAATCAACTTTTCCTTGGGATATAATAGGAGGCAATTTAGTTTGATTTAGGGTTTTGGTTAAAAGACATTTGAGTTCCCTACTAACTAAAATATTTTCTCTTTCAGATGTGAAAGAATAGGAAGATATTTTGTCAATATTAATTTATTAAGCACCTACTATGTGCCAGAGACTATTAAGTGGCAGCATCCAAAGAAAGGTAAAAGATAGTAAGAATGATACTATTTGTAAACAAGAAAAATATAGGAAAAATTGGAAATAATCAGGGCAAAAGCATTAGGGATATGAAGGAAATGATTTTCACTTATTAAACGCTTACTATTTGCCAGAAACTGTGTTAAGTACTTTAAGAATATACAATTTGATTCCCCCAACAACCCTGGGAGGTAGGTGGTAGTGTTATTTCTATTTTACAGTTGAGGAAACTGAGGCAGATGAAAGTTAAGTAATGTACATGTCCAAATAGTATGTATCTAAAATCAAATGTGAAATCAGGTCTTTCTAACTCTAGGCCCAGCACTGTATCATCTAACTGCCTCTGTTGTTGTTTTGTCTTTAGTTGTGAAAAAAGTCCATGATACCAGGGAGTGGATGCCATGACATGCAAGTGAATAGGATTTCAGGGAGGGAGGGCTGTGCAAGGTCATCTGCCTCATTACCCCCCCACACACACACACACACATACATAAAGTCATCTGGGTCCAGTGGCTAGATACAGATCAGGATGACTTGAGATGAAATGGGAGATTTGGATCTTTTCAATTTAAGGTCTTCAACAGATCTCAGGTTGACTGAGGCTGCACCCATTCTGTGATTAAGGCGAGATAGCAAGTGAGGCAAAGAATCTCCTTTCACCTAGTCCAAATAAAAATAAGGTGGAGCAGGAAAGTCTTCAAGTAAAAAGTGGGATTATAAGAAGGATTTGAAGGAAGTCAGGGAAATTAAGAGACAGAAATATATATATATATATATAAAAGGATTATAGGCATTGAGAAGAACTAGTAAAAATTCCTGGGGTTTGCAGCAGGAGAATAGCAACAGTTACTGAATTGTAGAGTACCTGTGGGTAAGACTGGAAAGATATGAGGGGACCCCACGTAGCAAGTCAAACAGGGTTTGAATCTTTTGTCTAGCATTTACTAGTTATGTGACTATGTCCCTTAACTTGTCTATTTTCTCATTTGTAAAATGTAGTCCATAATACCAGTAAATTTAAAATGTAATCATATGGCTGCTATGGAAATCAAATGATGTAATTTATGAAATGTGATGTTTTAAAGGCCTTAGAGTAAGACCTCTTACATACATAGACATACATAGACACTCACATATCTTTCTCTGTCTCTGTCTCTCTACATATGTCTGTCAGTATTTCTCTCTGTGTGTGTGTGTGTGTGTGTGTGTGTGTGTGTGTGTGTGTGTGTGTGTGTGTGTAGCTATTTATGTCAGGTCTAATTAGTCTACAGTTTATGAATCCATCTAGTTCCAACTTATAAGGTTCATATATATTCTATCATTCTTTGATAAGTCAACCTGAATTATTTTTTGGAGAAAGGAAGGTAGATTTTCACTATTTTTGTATTCGAGGAAGTCCAAGGACATATATTATAACAAAGTATGAGATTCCTGACCTTAAAAGGCACAGTCCCCAGGTAATTTATTTTCTTTTGGCATCAATAATGCAGCAAATGGTTAAGGCATATCTTGAGAGTTTTGATCTTATGGAAACAGGATGATCTTGATAAATGTTTATTAAATTGCCTAGGAAAACTGCTTGGACTATCAAAATCTTGTGCATTGGGTTGAAATATATTAGTATTAAAATTAGGAGAATATGATGAGAAGCCACTTGATTTCTTTAGAGCAGATTGCAATAAAAATTATAATAGAATTTGAATCAAATCAATAGTCTTGATTCTAGGCTCTGTGATAAACAGCTAGGAATACAAAGCAAGCAAAATAGGATATTTTATTGTGCCTTCAAGGAGCTTCTATACTAAAAAGGAAAGAATACCAAAATATGAAATGAAAGATGATTGGTATAACTTTAATATTATTATTGGGGCAGCTAGGTGGCACAGTGGATAGAGTACCAGCCCTGAATTCAGGAGGACCGGAGTTCAAATCTGGTATCAAATCAAATCCTAGCTGTGTGACCCTGGGCAAGTCACTCAACTCCAGCCTCAGGGGGAAAAAATAAAAATATTATTATTGTCGTTAAGAGTAGAACAATAATATAAGTAGCATGCTACATAAACATAAAAGTACAACTGTATAAGACTACTCTCCCAAATGGCCAATGGAAATCATTTATTATTTCATATTTAGTCATCACTACATAGTGATTAAAGCCACTTTTAAGTCAAGAGATCTTGGGTATAAGGACTGACCCTGGAAAGAATTAGTATAAGCATGATCAAGCTACAACCTCTTGGAAGATAAAAACTGAAAACTATTAGGAATATAAACATTGTAGGAGGGATTTTTACTTGATGTAAATTCATTTCACTGATAAAATCCCAGGTCAGAATGAAAAAGAAAAATGAATTAACCACCACAATAAATAAAACAAAACAATTGAATATACTCACACATAAAGGTTTTCTTTGATGAGAGCATTCAATTATTGGTTTTAATGACAACAGTGATACACATTTTATTAGCAGTGTTCTATTAGTAAAGTACTCTTTTCACTATATTTGTATGAGATTGGCGGCACAATTATCATTCCTATTTCACTTTTGAGACAAATGAGATTCTGAGGTGGGGTAATTATTTGATCAGTGCAAAATAACTATGAAAAAGCAGAACTAGATCTTCTAATTCTGATTCAGAAGCTCTCCTTTACACTGTCCCTTTCTAAAACACATTACAGTTTATGAGGTATTTTCCTCTAAAAGCAGCCTTATAAGCTAATAAGGGAACACATTATGATCACAATTTTGCAGAAAAGGGAAGCAAGGTTGAAATAGGTTAAGTAATTCACCTATTGTTATGTATATCTTTTGTGGCAATATTGGGAACAGAACCCAGATTGTTAGTTTAACTCCAAGTCAAAATTTCTTTCTCCTGTAATCATATGGCCTTCCATGACCAAAAAGTCCAAATATGTGGTCACAATTTGCTTCCATGACCTATGCTGAAATGCTGTGGTCTCTGCTTTCAAATAAATTTCTTTCCTTCCCCCAGCAGGATGTAACTTTTTAATAAAAAACTCTTCTAAGAAAATAAGTCATAGGGAACAAATGTAAGGATAGGAAAGGACACATTTCTTGAAGTAGGTTTATAAATTTATTAAATATTAAAGGGATAATCTCTATTGCTTTGTGGCTTAAGATGCAATAATTGAGGGTTGAGATTGATTAAATGTTCCTGCTTCTCTTCAATGTTTAATCTCTTTCAAACTGTTTATGGAAAGTCTACTAAAAATGAATAGAAATGATTCCACAAAACAGGCATACACAACTTGTTGACCCAATAACTGCTATATTCACCCTTTCTATCTATTTTCTTGACATGCAAAAGAAATATAATCAATAAAGCAAAGCCAGACCTTTTTGTCACAGGGTATCTGATAGAGAAGACCTAGAGAAAATATTTAAATTGTCATTACTATAAAATCAGGGATTTTCCATGGTCAGAATATCCTTTTATTGGGACAGAATGGAGCTTCCCTATAATCTTCTGTTTTCAACCTGATCTTTGTCTTAACCTCCTCATCTATCTCCCTCCCACCTTGTACTTCATATTGTTCTATATTCAATAAATCCAATATCTATGCATTTGATGTATGTCTAATGCCTTCAAAATGTTTCCTTTAGAACTGAACCATAATAATAACGTTTTAATGGCAGTTTATATCTATATCTATATCTATATCTATCTATCTATCTATCTATCTATCTATCTATCTATCTATCTATCTATATGATTTTCTCCCCTCAAAGAACACTTCTTATAGAGGTAAATGTGTGATAACTATTTTTGCATATGAAGAAACTAATTTTCAGAAATATTAAGTGAAATTCTTATAGAGATAACATCAAAGTTAGGATTCAGAGTCAAAATCAAAGAATGGTATACTATTATTTGGCATAGAGCAATGGAGAAAGAGATAGAAAGACCTGAGTTCTATTATAACTTTAGATACTTCCTTATTATATTACTCTAGGAAATCTCTTAACCTTTGCCTACCTCAATTTTCTCAAATATAAATTAGGAGAAAAGTGGAACTTGCTCCTAGGCTTAAAATGAGTTAACATTTTTGTAAAGTACCTGGTAAATATTAATACATAAGTTTTTGCTATTTTTATTAAATGACAAAAAAAGTTCATCTAATTCAACCTTTACTCGACTAAGAATCCCTTTTCTTGTTGTTGTTCAGCTGTTTTTCAGCCATGCTCAAATCTTTGGGACCGTATTTAGGGTTTTCTTGGAAAAAATACTGGCATAGTTTTCCATTTCCTTCTCTGAATCATTTTACAAATGAGAAAACTGAGGCAAACTGGGTTAAATGACTTGATCCCGGTCACATAGCTAGTCATTGTCTGAAACCTGATTAGAACTCAGTAGGCATGGACCCACCTTTAACACCACATACTAAGATAAGATCAAAATGGGTCCAAGATTTAGGCATGAAATAAATTAGAGGAACCTGGGATAGTTTACCTCTCAGACTTGTGGAGGAGGAAAGAGTTTGTGTCCAAAGGAGAACTAGAGATTATTATTCATCACAAAATAGAAAATTTTGATTACATCAAATTAAAAAATTTCTGCACAAACAAAACTAATGCAAAAAAGATTAGAAGGGAAGTAACAAATTGGGAAAACATTTTTACAGTTAAGGTTCTGATAAAGTCCTCATCTCCAAAATATACAGAGAATTGACTTTATAAGAAATCAAGCCATTCTCCAATTGAAAAATGGTCAAAGGATATGAACAGACAATTTTCAGATGATGAAATTGAAACTATTTCCACTCATATGAAAGAGTGTTCCAAATCACTATTGATCAGAGAAATGCAAATTAAGACAACTCTGAGATACCACTACACACCTGTCAGATTGGCTAAGATGACAGGAACAAATAACGATGAATGTTGGAGGGGCTGTGGAAAAGCTGGGACACTGATGCATTGTTGGTGGAGTTGTGAAAGAATCCAACCATTCTGGAGAGCAATCTGGAATTATGCCCAAAAAGTTATCAAACTGTGCATACCCTTTGATCCAGCATTGCTGCTATTGGGATTATATCCCAAAGAAATATTAAAGAAGGAAAAGCGACCTGTATGTGCCAAAATGTTTGTGGCAGCCCTTTTTGTAGTGGTTAGAAACTGAAAAATGAATGGATGTCCACCAATTGGAGAATGGTTGGATAAATTATGGTATATGAATGTTATGGAATATTATTGTTCTGTAAGAAATGACCAATAGGAGGAATAAAGAGAGGCTTGGAGAGTCTTACATTAACTGATGCTGAGTGAAACGAGCAGAACTAGGAGATCATTATACACTTCAATAATGATACTGTATGAGGATGTATTCTGATGGAAGTAGATATCTTCAAGATAGAGAAGAGCTAATCCAATTCCAATTCATCAATGATGGACAGAATCAGCTACAATCAGAAAAGGAACACTGGGAAATGAGTGTAAACTGTGAACATTTTTTTTTCTTCCCAGATTATTTTTACCTTCCGAATACAATTCTTCCTTTGCAACAACAACAATAACAAAATTCAGTTCTGCACATGTATATTGTACCAAGTATATACTATAAGATATTTAATATGTATGGGAATGCCTGCCATCAAGGGGAGGGGGTGGAGGGAAGGAGGGGAAAAATTCGGAACAGAAGGGAGTACAAGAGATAATGTTGTAAAAAAATTATCCTTGCATATGTACTGTCAAAAAATGTTAAAAATTATAAAATTAATTTAAAAAAAGAAGAAGAAATTCCTGACTTCAGACTCTGCACTATATTTACCAAGTTTCTTGGAGTCTCATAGAAAAAAATATCTGACAGTGGTTATCCAACTACCTTGACATTTTTCATTTTCCTTTTAGGATTCTGAGGAGAAATATAATAATGTCTGAAAGCAGCATATTTCATTGTTAAAAACTTTAAATCATAGTACCTACATCCACTCCTTTGTCTTCCCTTTTCTACAAGGAAAATGACCAAACTGTTATATGATCATGGTGAGAAGTAATCTATTTGAAATGGAAAATAAAGTTTGTCTATTTTATATATACAATTACAAAATTCCTCTTGCCCTTTATAGTTATGGAAAGTAAGAACCTTAGCCCTTATATTTTTGAAATTTTTGTTGATAACTTTTTTTTCTTATTTGAAGTATTACTATTATTTGATGTTCCTCCTTAATTGTGATGTTTCAATTATGAATTTACTATGAATGCAACAAAATATATGACTTTAAGTAATGTGTGATGCTTAGCTTGGAGGAACAAGGTATAAGGGAGGAGATATGGGAAGAAGGTAGGAAGAAAGAGGATAAGAAGAGTTATCCTTAAATATTTGGAAACACTGCCTTGACAAAGAAAATGTATACTTATTTTCTTTGTCCTAGAAATCGAAACTTGAACTAATAGATGGAAGTGTGAAGTAAGCCCATTTTGGATTATTATGAGAAGAGGGGAAAGCCCTCACAATTAGAATTAACCTAAAGTTAAATAGAATGCCTCAGGAAACAATTAATTCTCTTTCATTGGTAGTTTTCAAAGAAATTGTTTGTGAGAAGGCAGTATATAGAAGGAATTTCACCTCTGGTACCCATATCTCTCTCAAAGCATTTTTTCCTGGCTATTTCCCATTCTTGCCATGTTCCTTTTCCTCATCTCCATCTACTACATTCTTGAGCTTCTTTCAAATCCAAATTAAATTTTTATTTACCAAAAGAAGCCTTTTCTAATCCATCTTGATTTTGACTCTTTCCTTCTATTAATTTTTTTTTATTTTTCATAGTCTATTTTTCTGTCTTCCTCATCAGATTTTGAACTCTTTGAGGTATTGTCTTTTGTTTCTTTTTAGAACACCAGCACTTAGCATTTTGCCTCAAATATAGACAGATTCTAATAAATGCTGATTGTGGTTGTTTATCCTTCATTTGTGAAGATGACAAATGACATTACTGAATAATATCTTGACTTGCAAATGTCATGTTTAAGTGAAGCAGAACTGTTCAGTAACCCTCAATGTCTCTTCCAGAGTCATTAAAATCAAATAGATTAAGATGACTCATGATGAATGAGGATGCAGTGGGAGAGCTTGGTCTTTTTAACCAATTCTTATTCATTGATTGACTGGCATGATTAATGTGAAATTAAATATATTGTGGTTTTCAAAATGTAGGATGTTTTTACTTTTGCATGTTTAATTTAAAATTACTTTGATTCACCAATACTGAAAGTCTATAATATACAATCTATTATTTCTCAGAGTCCATGAATGAATGAATAAATGAATGAACAAATGATGTGGGTTAATTCCAAACCCCAAATAAACCTCTTTTTTAAATCTAAGTTTTCCGGTCTGTAAATTCCTTTACAGGGGACTCTGCATCGCTACTAGACCTCATTTTACTTTGTATCCTTGTGCCAAATCCAAAGAGATTTCAGGAGAGCTCTTTTTGACTGCCTGTACCCCAAACCTGCCAGTAGAGCTCAATTAAACCGTAAATTCATTCAGATACCCCTTACCTAATTCTCATCACCAATACCAACTTTTTGCTGTAAAATCCCTTCAAATTGCTTTGAAAATCACAAGAAATACTATATTATATATGTTGGTATTTCATAGTTTGTTGAATTTTCATTTTTGTATTGGTGTTCATTGTGATAATATAAAGAATTGTTCTCTTCAATTTCTATAAAACAGAGAGATGTACTGTTTAATTTCTCCAAAGGGGCCTCACAGACATACACACATATAGACATGAAATTCTGAAGGGCTCATCTTGAAAATCAAAGTTTGAAATATCTGTTTCCAGTTATTTAAAACATAAGAGCATAGATCTCAATGGGAAAGAACCCTAAAGCTTATCCAGTCCGATTCCTGAATTTCAGAGATGAGGAAACTTAGGGCCAGGAAAATTAAGAGATTTATAGAATTTATTTGCAAATTAGCACTGAAAGACAAATGTTTAGAGAAATAGAGAGAATAATTGTTTAAATGTAATTGGGTCTAGATTAAAAATTGGAGGTCCTTTCCAAATGTAAAATTCTATGATTCCATGATATTTGTTCTAGAAAAAATGCTTTCATTTTCCATTAGAAGACTAAGAAAGAAGGTCCCATATCTCATCATGCAATTATAATTAGTGCATTCAAATATTACTTAGTAATTATTGCTTGCCATGAATTGGTTGGGGAGAAATAGTTATTTACTGAATAATAGAATACTGTAGAATTAGTAAGACAACAATTTTTTTATAAATGTTCAAAATTTCATAGATACTTATAAAAATTCAAATATGACATAATTAAAAGAAATAAAATACAAATACTTAAAAGCATGTCTGATGGTTCTGGAGGGAACAGGTATGACAGACTTGAAAGTGAGCATTAATTAGTATTATTTAGTTTTTATTGTCAGATATTTCTCTAATTTTTCCCATGGGGAGAGATAGCTTCATCAGGCTACTCCCTCTATTCATGGTGACATGAGGTCTGTAGTTTAGAATGATTAATGGGCTAGATCCAAACGGCATATCCTCAGGTTCAAGCTATTCACAAGTCTCACATGCTTGTAGACTTTGGTATAGATTGCATTTACTTGGCTGGCTTATTATGAACTTTTAAAACTCATAAGGTCATAGTCTAGTTTTCTCCATCTCCTCCTTCATTTCTACTCTCTACATGAAAGCAAGAGAGAATGAAAGAAAAAAAAAAAAAGATAGTCAACAACATCATGTTTTCAGGACTAGTTCCTTTTTGTATGAATACTTGGCTCCAGCTCAGTATTTCCTTAAAATGTTTTCTAAAGTAGCCATTAAACATTTAGGAAAAACTCACAAAATACTTGTACATGTTATGAAATATTGAGATGATTCTTCCATTCACCATTATTATATATTTCTAGAAACAAATTTCCTAAATATTCACGTAGTTTTGGATCAAGCAGAGACTGCTATGCATATTCGTGGGATTGGACCCTCATTGGCAAGTCTGCCTTTCACAATCAGGCATACACAACCTAACTATGTATATAGGTATGTACATAATATATAATATATGCATATCTATGTACATTATTCAAGTGCATAAATCATATGCTACGTTATATAGTTTCATAAAATATTTGCATGTATGAAAAAATGTGCATGTGACAGTCAGACACATGTTATCAGTAACAATAATTCATAGGGATATATGTATGTTCTGTGACTTTTCCCTAGCTCTTCATTGTGTGGTGAAGAAAAGCTTTTAGATATAACTAGATATCTAGATAGACAGATGGATAGATATCTCCAAATATATAAGTGTTTGTATAATATTTAATCTATATATAGATATAATTTATACATGCATATTGATGCATATTGATGTACATATGTATATACCAATATACAAAGTGAATTTACTTTTACACATAGAGGAGGCTACATAATATAACGAAGATAGAGGGTTAGTCTTGAATTAGGAAATCCTACAGTTGAGAACATAAAAAAAAAAAATTAAAAATATATTACTAGATGTATGTAACTGAAAGCAAGTTATTTAACTTCTTAGTGATTAATTTATTAGTTGTAACATTGAAATGAGTTTCGATGCAAGAATATTCCAACATGAATATAGTTACAGATCCTGACCAAAATAAATACATTCACATGCATAATTTGAATTGGGATCTGACCTGAAAATGATGACATTTCATCGGAATTTCATAGCTAGCTCAGGAGAGAAAAGAAAATACTTTCAACTGCATTGTATAGACATGTTGGTTATAATATAGTCCCTTTTCCTCAAAATAAGTCAATTAAAAAACAAACAGATGGTCTTTGAAGTCTATGTGGTATACAGAGTTTGTATTTGATGTTTAAACACTATATGAAATATTTCTTATATATAAAGGACTCATTATAAATATCTCTGATTTATTTCTTAAAAAAAAACATATAAAGATATATCATTATTTTCTTATCTGTTCAAACTCAAATTCAGTTATAAGTATTTATATTCTTTATTATCAACTTGAAATAGGATTTTGTTTCTTCCATATACTGTCAGCAAGTCAAACTCCCCCACATTATTCTCAATGATTTGTGAAAAATTGCTTCCAGTTGTATATTTAATACTACTTACATTGCTGAAAACAATGTCTACTGGAAATTTAAGAGAATCTTACTCAGGATCACTTGGTCAGTTTGTATCAGAGATGGGCCTTGAATCAAGGTCACAACAACTGACAGGACTTATACTATAGGCTAGCTCTCTTAAATCTCTCAGACAAATAAAATTCAAATAATGGAATGGCAATGGTTTGTTTTCTACAAAGGGGGAAAAGGATAGGGGATAAGCATATTCTTTATTTTAAACTCACTTTTAAAAATGGAACTTATTAAATATTCACTATGTACAAAATACAATGTTAGGTCTTTGATATATAAAAAGAAAAAAGAAAATAATAATTCCTCCCTGACTTCAAGAAGTGTAATTACATTTTTCTTAGGATTACAGGAGAAATACAGAAAAGTAAAAACAAGAAGAAAGAGTAATTCCCTTTATGTATGGTGATATAGGAGTGTATCAGAGAAAACTTCTAGGAGTACTTGGCCTCTAAACTGATTCTAATGTTTAATATTCATGCATTTTTAGTCCCTCAGTTCTATAAACCCAATCTTTCAGTCACTCTGGAACTTCCTGAGTAGATGCCATAAGCCCAGATGTCATTTTTCCTTTCTTTTCATACTAGGAGTAGCCAATGGTTGTCAGGGCTGCCACAGGTAGAGATGATGGGGGTAGAGAATGTTCATTGAACATACTTGTCAGAGAGTTTACAAAAGAGGTCCCTGAAGGGTATGGAGACTAGATATGCAGAGTTCTGAGAGTTCTCTGGTAGGAACAGTGGCAAACAATACACTTATTGAAGAGTCTTATAATCATGGAAACAATATACATTTATAAATAGGAAATGTTCTTTCTTTTGATTGGTTATCTCACACTCCAGCTTTATTGCTTTCAGCTGAGAATATGTGTATGTGTAGAGGTGGAAATTACTAATTTGCCTCTACTATATAATGATATAACCTGAGGTTCATTCTATGTTTAAAAAAAAACTCTTTATCATTTAATGCACCATATTTATTTTTCTTTTTTTTTTTTTCTATTGACTCTTGTTTAACATAAACTTTCCTTGATTGTAGATCTATTGCTCCCAAACACAACTGAATTTTGCTTCCTAGACTCCAACATTTGATAGTACACACATTTATGGTTTGGATAGCTGGACTACATTCTTAGTTTGAGCTGTAAAGTGACAGTTTTTAAAAATCTTATTGCCTCTCATTTTGAAATATGGGAATATTCTGAAGTCATGAAAGAGAAATGATCTATTGATTTGATAAGAGTATATGGAGATCATATTTCAGTTAGCCAAATTAATATCACAAATCAAACTATGACTTAATAGAAGAGAGAAAATATGTGCATGCATGCTTATATATACAAATATGAAAGATGCATGTATTTATTAATTTAATCATTATGATGAACTCTTTTGGTAATCAAGTGGCTGAAGCTGCCCTAGTTTCCATTTCTAGGCCAATAAATTGCTTGGGGAAAACCAGATTTTATCAATTCCAGTCTCTGATTATTTTGTAGATCTCCTAAACTCTCCATTCCAGAGATAACCCTTTTTCTTCATGGTCTTTTACTTGTAATGTAAAATAGCTTACCTTCTGAAAATGTGAGATGTCTAACTCCTACAGAGTTGTCATTCTCTCTGTCTTAGTAACTTACATAAATCCAGCTCCCAAAGTCCACTTTGAGTATCCCAGCATTTGTTGTGTGGTATCTCAAGCTGAAACTCACTTACCTCAATTAAAGATCTCCATTTTGTTGTACTGACTGTCTTCATTAAAATTGAGGTTGATACCTAATTTCTAGAACTCATAGTTCCAGAAAGGATACATGACTGGGCTGAAGCAATTATTGTTAATTAGCCTAAATCAATAAGGCAAGGATATGGCAAAATAATGTATGTCAAAATTAGAGATTATTAATATTTATTTAACTTTACAAGATGATTTGAGTAAGATTTACTAGCTAGTCAACTCCCTGTCCTTCACCAAAATTAAATTGTCTTTCTTTGTCTTTCTTATACACACCTCCAATATTTTGTTAAAGCCTAAATCATTCAAGCTTAGTAGCAGTGAATCTTGTGAGGACAAATTTATATCAGTTCTGACCTGGTAGTAAACATAGCACTTGCAAAGTGGTACATTGACTTGCATCCTTGAATACTTCTAGGAGTTTTATTTTCAACAATTGTGCTTGTCACTATCATATGGGAGATACAGAGCAGAATCTTATTTGGAAGGTGAATTCACAATAGATGATGAGAATCTTCATATGATCCAATTTAATAATAACATTATTATTATATTAGACTCAAAAATGAAAGAAGACCTTCTAAACAAAATATACAACTTTTAAAAGAAGGCTGTTAGCATAAGAAAGCATGAACAGATGTGAAATGCCAGGGTTTCAAGAAGTACTAGCCTTTATGGGGCCACAGAACTCCTGAAGTATCTAAGTATTAGTGATATAATGCTCTTGTCTTTCTTCAATTAACTTCAATTTATCACATATACATATACATACATAGATGTGACTATACACACACACACACACACACACACACACACATCAGCATGTTGTTTCTCCTATCAAATTCTGAGCTCTTTGAAATTGGAAACTGTTTTTTAGATAGACTTTACATCTTTTACACTAAAGTAGAGTACCTAACATATAAAAAGTAGTTGATAAATATTCATTGATTGGACTAATAAGATATGATTGACTCTGTGAAGAAGTTGCTTTGAAAAAATATTCACTAAAGGAGATAACAACCTTTTTCCCTCCAAGATTTTTCTCTTTAGAAGTCATATATCCAGATAACAGAAGTACATCACATTTCTGAGATAAAGAATTTTTCTTTCTTTCTTTTTTCTTTCTTATTGTTGTTCATCAGCATTTTGATTTTTTCTTAGAGCAATATTTATTTTTTCCAATTATATGAAAAGATTGTTTTAAAATTCACTTTTATATGATTTTGAGTTCCAAATTTTCTCCTTTTCTCTTCCTCCTCTCCTTTCTCAAGATGGCAAACAATCTGATATAAATTATGTGTTTCATCATGTTAAGCATATTTTTCACATTAGTCATGTTGTGAAAAAAAAAAAAACAGAACAAAAGGAAAAAAAAGCACATGAAAGAAGAAAGAAAAAAAAGTGAAAAATTAGTATGTTTCCATTTTCATTCAGACTCCATAGTTGTTTCTCTGGATATGGATAACATTTTCAATTATTAGTCTTTTGGAATTTTCATAGATCATTGTTTTGCTGAGAAGAGCTAAATCTTTCATAGTTGATTGTTGCACAATGTTGCTATTACTGTGTATAATGTTCTCCTGGTTCTACTTCACTCATTATCAGTTCATGTAAGTCTCTCTAGATTTTTTTCTGTAATCTACCTGGTCATAATAGCACAATAGTATTTTATTCCATTCATATACCACAAATTGCCCAATTAATAGGCATCCCTAAATTTCCAGTTCTTGCTGCCATAAAAAAGTTGCTATAAACATTTTTGTACATGAGTCCTTTTTTTTTTACGTTTTTTTTAAGAGCTCTTGAAGAATACTCTTCTAGTAGTGGTAATGGCAAATGGGTCAAAAGGTACATACAGTTTTATTGCCTTTAGAGTATAGTTCCAAATTGCTATCCAGAATGGTTAGGAAAGTTCACGACTCCATCAACAGTGTATTAGTGCTTCAGTTTTCTCACATCTCGTCCAACATTTATCATTTATTTTTCTGTCATCATAGTCAATCTGATTGAGGTGGTGGAAGAGAGTTGTTTTAACTTGCATTTCTCTAATCAACAGTGATTTAGAACATTTTCTTTCATATGAATACAGATTTAATTTTTTCATCTGGAAATTAGTTATGCATATTGTTTGATCATTTATCAACTGGTGGATAATTTGTATTCTTATTAATTTGTCTCAGTTTTCCATTTATTTTAGTAATTAATCTTTATCAGAAACATTGGCTATAAATATTTTCTACCACCTTTATGACTTCCTTGTAAACTTGGTTGCATTTTTTTATGCAAACACTTTTTAATTTAATGTAATCAAATTATACATTTGCATTCCACAATGTTATTTATTTCTTCTTCAATTCTCCATATTCCTTGCTCTCCTATTTTATTTATGGTATCATTTATTTTGTTTAAATTATATGTTAATTTCAAATTCTCTTGCTACAGGGTTTGTAATGTTGCTTTATGCGTAGTTTCTGCTATAGTATTTTCCAGAGTTTTTTTTTTTTTTTTTTTTTTTTTTTTTTTTAATAATGAATCTTTAATCCAGAAGCCAGGAGTTATCAAACAGTAGATTATTGTAGAAATTTACAATTGTGTCTTCTAAACCTAAATTTATTCCATTTATCTACCACTCTATTTCTTAGCCAAAACTAAATAATTTTATTGTTGCTACTTTATAGTTTAGTTTTAGATTTGGTATAGCTAGGTCCCCTTTATTTGCATATTTTTCATCACTTCTCTGGCTATTCTTGAACTTTTGTTTTTCCAGATTAATTTTGTTATACTTTTTCTACTTCTACAAAATATTTTTCAATATTATGATTATTATGGCATTCAATAAGTAAATTAATTTAAGTAGTATTTTCATTTTTATTACAATAATTCAGATTAGTCTTTTGATGTTTATATCTGAATTTATTTGTGTGAAAAATATTTCATTATGTGCATATAATTCCTCAGTTTGTCTTTGCAGATAGACTTCCAAAATTTTTACATTATCTACAATTATTTAAATTGGAATTTATCTTCTAATTCTTACTTCTGGGCTTTGTTAGTAATGTATAGAAATGCTCATGATTTATGTTGGTTTGTTTCATACCTCCCACTTTATTAAAGTTATTAATTATTTCAAATAATTTTGTTGATTCTTTAAGTATTTAATTAATATCATCTGCAAGAATGATAGTTTTGTTTCCATATTGACTATTCTAATTCCTTTCATTTCCTTTTCTTCTCTTATTGATAAAGATAACATTTTAAGACTATTGAATAATAATGATAATAATACACACATTTGCTTCACCTCTGATCTTATTGGCAAAGTTTGAAATTTATCCCCATTACATATAATATTTGCTGATGGTTTTAATTTGATACTACTTATTTTAAGGAAAATATTATTCATTCCTGTGCTATGTAGTATTGTTCTTTTAAATAAAAATAGGTGTTCCATTTTGTCAAAAACTTTTTTTTGCATCTATGGAGATAATTGTCTGATATATCTGTTATTTTTGTTATTGATACGGTCCATTAAGTTGATATTCTTTTAGTATTGATCCAACCCTGAATTCCTGTTATAAATCATTCAGGGTCATAGTCTCTTATGCTGGTCAAAAAGTGCTATAATCCCTTTGCTAATATTTTATTATTATGCATTATAATAACTAGAGAGATTGATCCTGTGATTTTCTTTCTCTCAATTAGATCTTCCTAATTTATGAATGAACACCATATTTGTGTCATAAACATTATTTGGGGGGACGGGGGGTAGAGCCAAGATGGCAGAGAGCAGATGCAAATTTCTGTGACATCTTCTGACCTTCTGTCAAACTAACAGTAAATTAAGCCTTTAAACTGGCTTTGAATTCAAAGAACTCACAGTACAACACATTTACAGAAAAAAAAAAAGATACCTTTGAGTCTGTTTCAAATGGGTTAGGGGGGAACAATTTGCTTGAGGCCTGACCACATGGAAATTGGGGTCAGTAGATGGGGGTGGGGAGTCAGATAGTTGCAGCTTCCACACACCTGGGGAACCTAATGTGAGCTTCTTAAGGTACTCTGTCCTAGTTGCAAGCAGGTGGTTTTGGCAGGTTTGCCACAAAAGGCAAATTGTAAACCACTGAGCCCTGAAAGAAAGTAGAAAACTAGCCAATTGCCCAGCAATGGAAGTCAATCAGTGGAACTGTTCCAGGGCAAATTAAAGCACCTGTCACACCTTTGCCTTAAAAGCAGACCTCAAGCCTTAAAAAATGAGGAAAAAAGTACTCTCACCATAGCTTTTATGGAAAGAGAGAAGAACAGACCTTAAATCCTGAGGTTCCTAAAGGTAAATCAACTCCAGATGAAGCCCCAAAGGGAGATATGAGCTTAGTTCCATTTCACAAGGCTTTCTTGGAAGAGTTCATAAAAGATCTTAAAAAAGAAAAGAAAAATGAGGAAAGGAAATGAGACCTTTGCAAGAAGAGATGCCAAAAGCATATAACTCCCTATAAAATAGACTTGATGAAATGGAAAAAGCATATAATTCCTTACAAAATATATATGAAAAAGATACCAATTTGTTAAAAAAAACAAAATTTGTGAAATGGAAAAAATGGAATGAACAAAATAATTCAATTGGCCAAATATAAAAGGAACTAAAAAAGCTAAGTGAAGAAAATGATACACTAAAAATTAGAATTGAACAAATGAAAGTGAATAACTCAACAAGATTCAAGAATCAGTCAAACAAAAACAAAATAATGAAAAAAATAGAAGAAAATATGAAATACCTCCTAGGAAAAAACAACTGACCTGGAAAAATAGATTTAGGAGAGACAATCTAAAAGTTATTGGACTTCCTGAAAGCCATGGTAAAAAAGAACTTAGACTTTATCTTACAGGAAATCATAAAAGAAAATTTCCCTGATGTCTTAGAATCAGAAGGTAAAATAGCCATAGAAAGAATTCACCAATCACCTATTGAAAGAGACCCCAAAATTAAAACCCCAAGGAATATTGTGGCTAAATTTCAGAACTACTGGACCAAGCAAAAGCTATTTCAAGCAGCTAGAAAAAAACAATTTAAATACCAATGAATCACAATTAGGATTACCCAGGACCTAGCAGCTTCCACAGTAAAGACTCTAAGGCCCTAGAATCTGATATTCCAAATGGTAAAGGAACTTGGATTACACAAAGATAAGCTAGCCAGCTAAAATGAGCTTTATCTTTCAGGGAATAAGATGGATATTCAATGAAATAAGTCAGTTTCATCTATTTATAATAAAAAAATCAGAACTGAATAAAAAAAAAACAGAACTCAAGAGAAACAAAAAAGGTAAAAAGGAAAGAACTTCTGAGAATTATATTTGTTATGGATATACGTAGAGATTGTGGGCATAATTTGATTTTATTATGATAAGATGAAAAAGAAACTAGAAGTGGAAAGAGTATTGTACTGGACAAAGAGGAAAAAAGAAGGTAACATAAGGGGAATTATATTTTTTGAAAAGGCAAAGAAGACCTATTACAAGTGAGAGAAAGAAAGGAGGGGTTAAGCATTGTGTAAATCTTACTCTCATCATATTTGGTTCAAAGAAAGAATATTCAATATGTTTGGTTTCATAGAAAAACGTCTCACCTTTTAGTAGGGAAAGGGTGAAAATAACAATAAAAAAAAAGAAAAACTAATAGAAGGGAAAATAGAAGTATTAGGGTGTAAAAAAGGAAGAGGTGTTCTAAAAGAGGAGGGGTTTTTGAAGGAGGTGGTCATCAGAAGCAAAATACTGGGGAAGAAGTAAGAGGGAAAGAAAAGAGAAAATGTTATAACTTAGGGTAAATAAGATGGCAGGAAATACAGAATTAGTATTTTAGCTATGAATGTGAATGAGAAGAACTCTCCCATAAAATGGAAGTGGATAGCAGACTAGATTAAAAGACAGAATCCTACAATATCTTGTTTACAAGAAACACATTTAAAGCAGAGTGATACATACAGGGTGAAGGTAAAGGGCTGGAGCAGAATATATTATGCTTCATATGAAGTAATAATAAAATTAGGGGTAGCAATCCTGATCTCAGATCAAATAAAAGCAAAGAAAGATCTAATTAAAAGATATATGAAAGGAAACTATATTTTACTAATGGGTACCATAGATAATGAAGCAATATCAATACTAAACATATACCCTCCAAATTCGTAGAAGAAAAATTAAGAGAGATGCAAGAAGAAATAGACAGCAAAATTATACTAGCGGGGGATCTCAAACTTGCTTTCTCAGAACTAGATAAATTGAACCACAGAATAAATAAGATAGAAGTTAAGGAGATAAACAGAATGTTAGAAAACACAGGTATGATAGATCTTTGGAGAAAATTGAATGGAGACAGAAAATAGTTTATTTTCTTGTTGGTTCATGGAACGTATACAAAAATTGATCATGTATTAGGGCATAAAAACCTCAAATTCAAATTCAGAGAGGCAGAAATTGTAAATACCTTTTTCATATCATGATGCAATAAAAATCACCTGCAATAGAAGGCCAGGAGAAAATAGACCAAAAATTAATTGGAAATTAAATCATCTAATCCTAAAGAACGAATGGGTTGAAACAACAAATCATAGATACAATCAACAACTTCATCCAAGAGAATGAAAATAATGAGACAACATAACAAAATTTGGGAGATGCAGCCAAAATGGTTATTAGAGGAAATTTTATGTCTCTAGATGCTTATTTTCATAAAACAGAGAAAGAGAAGATCAATGAATTGGGCTTATAACTAAAAAAGCTAGAAAAAGAACAAATTAAAAACTATCAATTAAATACCAAATATGAAATTCTGAAAATAAAAGGTAAGATTACTAAAATCTAAACTAAGAAAAATATTGAATTAATCAATACAACTAAGAGTTGGTTTTATGAAAAAAACAACAACAAAATAGATAAACCTTTAGTTAATTTGATTAGAAAAAGAGAAGAAGAAAATCAAATTGTTAGCCTCAGAATTGAAAAAGGGAGAACTTTCCACCAATGAAGAGGAAATTAGAACAATAATTATGTATTATTTTTGCCCAATTATATATATATATATGACAATAAATTTGATAATCCAAATGAAATGGAGAAATATCTGTAAAAATAGATTGTCCAGGTTAACAGAAGAGGAAATAAATTATTTAAATAATTCCATTTTAGAAAAAGAAATAGAACAAACTATTAATCAACTCCCTATGAAAAAAATCTCTAGGTCCAGATGGATTTACATATGAATTATACCAAACATTTAAAGAACAATTAATCCCAATGCTAAAGAAAATATTTGAAAAAAAAATAGGGAAAGAATGAGTCCTACCAAATTCCTTTTTTTTTTTTTTTTTTTTTTTTTTTTAAGGCTGGGGTTAAGTGACTTGCCCAGGGTCACACAGCTAGGAAGTGTTAAGTGTCTGAGACCAGATTTGAACTTGGGTCCTCCTGAATTCAGGGCTGTTGCTCTATCCACTGAGCCACCTAGCTGCCCCTAAATTCCTTTTTATGACATAGATATGGTGCTGCTAGCTAAACCATGTAGTGTTAAAACAGAGAAATAATATTATACAGCAATTTTCCTTATCAATATTGATGCAAAAATCTTAAATAATATGTTAGCAACAAAAATTATAGAAAATTATCCCTAGCATAATACATTAAGACGAAGGAGAATTTATACCAGGAATGCAGGGCTGGTTCAATATTAGGAAAACTATTAGCATAATTGACTATTTCAATAACCAAACTAACAAAAATAATATAATTATCTCAACAGATACAGAAAAAGCATTTGATAAAATCCAAAATGTATTCCTATTAAAAACACTAGCGAGTATAGGAATAAATGGACTTTTCCTTTAAAATATCAGTACCATCTATTTAAAACTTACAGCAAACATCATATGTCATGGGGACAAACTAGAACCATTCCCAATAAGATCAGGAGTGAAAGTGCCCGCTGTCCCTAGTACTATTCAATATCGAATTAGAATTGTTAGCTTTAGCAATAAGAGAAGAAAAAGAGATAAAAGTATATAAAGTAAATAATGAGGAAAACAAATTGTCACTCTTTGCAGATGATATGATGCTATATTTAAAGAACCTTCCAGAATCAACTAAAAAACTATTAGAAACAATTCAGAACTTTATCAGAGTTGCAGGATACAAAATTAATCCACATAAATTATCAACATTGTTATATATTACCAACAAAATCCAGCAGTAAGAGATACAAAAAGAAATCCCACTTTAAATAACTGTTGAGACGATATTATTTGGGCATCTATCTGCCAAGGGAAAGTCAGGAATTATATGAACGAAGTACAAAACACTTTTTGCAAAAGTAAAGTCAGATCTAATGAGTTGGAAAAGTATCAAGTGCTCATGGGTAAGCTGAGTAAATATGATAAAAGTAACAATACTAACTAATTTACTTTTTATTCCCAGAACAATCAAAATTCCAAGAAATTATTTTGCAGATCTAGAAAAAATAGTGACAAAATTCATCTGGAAGAACAAAAGGTAAAGAATTTTAAGGGGCCTAATGAAAAAATGCCAATGAAGGTAGACTAGCTTGTACCAGACTTAAAACTATATTATAAAGTAGCAGTCATCAAAACCCTTTGGTACTGGTTATGAAATGGTTATGAAATGGTACTGGTTATGACTAGTTGATGTGTGGAATATATTAGAATCACAGGACAAAATAGTCAATAATCTAGTGTTTGACAAACCCCAAAACCCTAGCTTTTGGGATAAGAACTCACTTGTTGACAAAAATTCAGAAAATTGGAAACTAGGATGAAAAAAATAAAACAAAAACTAGGCATTGACTCATACCTAACACCACATACCAAGATAAGATCTTAAATGGGTTCATGAATTAGACATAGTGATATTATCAGCAAATTAGAAGATCGTAGGATAGTTTACCTCTTAGATTTGTGGAGGAAAGAATTTGTGTCAAAAGAAGAACTGGAACTCACAATTGAATACCAGATAGATAATTTTGATTAAATTAAGTTATGGATTTTTATATAAACAAAACTAATGCAGACAAGATCAAGAGGGTAGCAATAAATTGAGAAAACATTTTTACATTTAAGGGTTCAGATAAAGGCCTCATTCCTAAAATATATGGAGACTTGACTCAAGTTTATAAGAATTCAAGCCATTCTCCAGTTGATAAATGACAATTTTCAGGAGAAGAAATCAATCATTTCTAATCATTTGAGAAGGTGCTCTAAATCACTATTGATCAAAGATATGCAAATTAAAAAAACTTTGAGATATCACTACATACCACTCAGATTGTCTAAAATAATAATGAAAAGATAATGACAATTATTTGAGGAGATATGGGAAAACTGAGACACTAATACATTGTTGGTGGGATTTTGAAAGGAAACAACCATTCTGGAGAGCAATTTGGAACTATGCTGAAAAAGTTATAAAAGTGTGATTTGATCCAGCAGTGTTTCTATTCAGATTATATCCCAGAGAGATCTTAAAGGAAGGAAAGGGACCCATATGTACAAAAATGTTTTGTGGAAGTCCTTTTTGTTGTGGCAAAAAACCTGGAAGCTGAGTGGATACCCATCAGTTGGAGAATGATTGAATAAGTTATAGTATATGAATGTTTTGGAATATTATTGTTCTATAAGAAATGATCAGCAGGAGGATTTTAGAGAGGCCTGGAGACCCTTACATGAACTGATGCTGAGTGAAATGAAAAGAATCAGAAGATCATTGTACATGGCAACAATATTATAATACAATCAATTCTGATGAATGTGACTCTTTCCATCAGTGAGATGATTAATGCCAGTTCCAATAATCTTGTGATGAAGAGAGCCTTCTACACCCAGAGAGAGGATTGTGATAAGTGGGAGTGTGGATCACAGCATAGCATTTTCACTCTTTTTGATGGATGTTCACTTGCATTTTTTTTCTTATTTAGTTTCTTTTTTTGATCTGACTTTTCTTGTGCAGCAAGAGAATTGTATAAATAGGTTTACACATATTGGATTTAACATATATTTTCACATGTATAACATATATTATATTGCATACCATGTAGAAGATGGGGTGTGGGGAAAGAAGGGAAAATCTGAAACACAAGGCTATGCAAAGTTCAGTGTTGAAAAATTTTCCATGAATATGTTCTGACAATTAAAAAAAACTTTAAAAAATAATTTGGTAGAATTCATTTTTTTTCTAAATAGTTTATATAGTATTGTAATGAATTGTTTTTAAATATTTGTTAATATTCACTTATAAATGTATCTCGTATCTGGCCCTGGAGGTTTTTCTTAGGGAATTCATTGATTCATTGACAATTATTTTAATATGTTATTTCTCTCCCATTCATCTGGACTATTTAAAATTTTGTAAATATTCATTAATTTCAATTACATTGTCAGAGTTTTTGAGAAGTTGGCTAGAGAGGAGAGGGAGCTCAGGCAACTTCCTGGGTTCATTGGCCCATCTTCTAAAACAGAAATTTAAAGAGTGATCATCAAAATTCTTTCATGGTTGATAAGGAATTTTAAATAAAAGTAACATGGAAGGGCTTTAGGAAAAAGTTCTTTGAGGTGAGCTTTAAATGATAAATAAGAATTCAGTTTATTATCTTGGTTAAGTATAGGAGAGTTCTATGTAAAAGAGAGACAATAAGAAAGAGAAAAATCAAACAAACAAACAAACAAACAAAAACATCTAGGGGAAAGAGTGCTGAATTTCTAGTTTCAGTTTTGCTTCCCTATCATGCTACAAAGCACTGTGCCTTGGGGGGAAAAAAAAAGACAAAAATCAAAAGTAAAAATTTACTGTATTTTTTTTAATTTTTTATTTTATTTTTTTATTTTTTAGTTAAAATGATTTCATTTAAGGAAGGATAAAGTAACCAGACAGGAAAGAAGGCAGAAAAGGAGGCAAAAAACAGGAAGTCAGGAATGCAAGCAAGAGAAAAGAAGTCAGGAAGGCAAGAAGGCAGGCAGGCAGAAAGGAAGGAGGAAGGAAGGAAATAAAGAAGAAAGAAGATATCACAATAATTTCTGACAATGAACTCAAATTATTTAAACTTAATGTTATATGATAATAAATTATAGAATCATAGAATCTTAATGATGGAAAACCCTTCAGAGTACATATAGCCTAACTCATACATAAATAAAAATCTTTTGTATAGCATATTTGAAAATCACCAATGAATAAAAATATACTACTTCAAAGAGGGATACATAATACTTTTAGAGTACTCTCATTACTAAGAATATCTCCTTCTATCAAAACTAAATGGCCCCTTTCCAATGTTCACCCATCATTTCTGTATGTGTCCCTTAAGAACATGTGAAACAGGTCTATGTCCTGTTTCATTTATGATTTTTCTTTAAATATTTAATACCATCTTATGTAGGTCCTCTGAATCTTTTCTTCTATATGAAAACCTTTCAAGTTTCTTTAAATTATTTTCAAATGACACAAAGTACAAGTTCTTTACAATACTGGTTATCTTCCTAGTGACATACTTCAGCTTACCATTTTATTAGGTTTTAGTTCCCAAAAGCTCCCCAACTATTTGTTAAAAATTTAGATAAAAATAAAAAAATAACAAAATCTTGGTTTTTTGTATTAATATGACAATCATTTTTGAAAAAAAGCCTACATACTTTGATTGAAATTTCTCTTATTAATAGAATGAAAATAGAATATAAAATTCAATTATTGCCCTTCTATAATTACCAATATCTCTCATTTGTACTTACAAAATCACAGATCGAGCTGTAAACATTGTCAGAAGCCACCTTGTTCAACTTTTTCTTTTTTTTTCTTTTTTTTCCAACAGATGAAGAAACAGAAATCTAGGGAGACTGAACTTGCCAAAATCAATGCAGATATTAAATAATATGTAATGTGTATGTGTTTGTGTTTGTGTGTGTGTGTGTGTGTGTGTGTGTGTGTGTGTGTGTGTGTCTAGAGGGAGAGGAGTTGAATTCAAATTCTCTAACCCTGAGTTTGTGTTAATTTCCTTGTTTTTTTTTAATTCTATATTTTAATTGCATATTCAGATTATTGATATTTTTCAATTTTATTAATATTAAAGTTTTCAAGATTATTTTTCTGATGAAAATTTCTTAAATTGCATACTTTAATTCATATTATCCCTATTATATTTTCCATAACTAATGACCAATTCTATAATGTGTTGTAGTACTCATTCTTCAGATTATCATTATTTAGTTTATATTTAGGTTTATATCATTTGTTTGTAGTTCCAATATGTTTTATAAGTATATATTTTTATTTTACCCTTTTAAAATTTGTTTATGATTCACTTATTACTTAGTACCAATTAGATTTTTTAGGGAAGGTATCATAAGTTGTTGAGAAATAAATGAGTTATTAAACATTTTATTCAGATTTCATTATAAGCAAGAGAAATCAATTTTTCCAAAAATCTGTTTAGATAGATATTTTTTCTTTCCCCTGTCTTTCTGAATATGTGTTTATGTATGTGTGTGTATGTGTCACCAGCTGTGCTATTTTTTTTACATAATTTCCTTTTTTATCTTTTCACATTGTCAATTTTTTTGTTTATTTTCTGAAATCATGATTAAAATACCTAATATTTTAGTCACCTATAGCATACTATTCCTTTATATATCTAATTTTATTTCTTTTATGTTGTCCTTTTAATTAATTTTTTTCTTTATTTTTCTATTAAATCAATTTTATGGGAATCTAATTAATTTACATTCATGTTTAAATTGACATTTGTGATAGATAAACAGATGTGCATTGATATAAGTCCATTTATGTATGTAGGCCTAATTTTTCCCTTCCTCTTTTTAATTCATAATGCAGTTTGCAAATATTTTTTTTTTTCTTACAATAAATCTGATCTTAGGTTTCTTCTCCCAATTGCATAGATTTGTTCCTCTTATATGACCATGTAATTTGTTGATACCTTAAGTTAAATGCTAATCTTTCTTTTTTGACTTCTCTACTCCTTTCCTTCCTACCACCTTGCTTTCCTCCTCCCTCCCCTATATCTTTTTCCATTTGTCTGTTGTATTTCTCTGTCTTTCTGTCTATCTCTTCTTGTATTGTTCTATCTTATTTCTTCTTTATTTCTGTCTCTCTTTGTCTCTTTCCCTGGCACTGTGGATCTGTATATGTCTGTCTCTGCATTTCTCTTTGTCTTTCTATTCCATTCTGCTAAAAGACTGAGTTTGAGTTTGAAGTGTCAAGGACTCCTATAAATATTCAATTCTAAAGAGAGAAAACCAGCACTAATAGATTAATATTATCATTCAGATCAACTTGAAGACATGATCACACTCTCTAACTTGTGTTTTGATACATATTCCATTTTTTTCTTCTTTAGATTAAATAGTATTGAAGATGGAACAAACTAGTCTGCTTTTTTGAGAGCTTCAATAGTTTAGAAGAGGGAACCACCAGAGTCTGGAATCAAATGTTCATGCTAGAATTAGTAGTTTTCCAAGTCTAGTCTACTGTCACAAGCTGAGAAAAAGTTCCAGGTAGCAGCTTTGAATTGCTGCCCAAAACAAAGATGCATAATCCTATAACCATTATACATTGATCGATATCCTTCATTTAGAAATTAATTTGATAAATGCTTTCTAGCAACTGCTTTAAGATTTAACCAAGATGGTATAAGGGAGAGCATGCCTCTGGATGGTGAAGGGAGTAGACATTTTATAACTACTGTTCTCTGCAAACTTTCTCAGTAAATATCCTGTTATAAATACTAATTAATGTTAATTGTTTAAAAAGAAACTGGGATACTAATCATTGGAGGATATCTATGATATAAAGTATTAGCATTAATAAAGTGAATACTCTAAAACAGAGGTTCAATTCAGTAACCTCTCAGAAGATATTCCTAGAATCCTGAAGGAGAATTATACTTACTTCAATTAAGAGATTAATTAATGACCCTAATAATTTATATGGACTATATTTGAAAAAACTCCATTTTCATTAAGCAGCCTTTGAGAATGCAATTATATCCACATATTTTTTAGGAAATTTTGATTCAGTTTCCTTTGTTGGGAAATAATAATTTATTGGAAAACTCACTTCCTATTACTATTTGTTTATTCCACTTTTGTAACAAACTCATCTCTATTTTTATTGTTCAATTTCCTGTTTTTCAGATGGGACAAGATACTATAGTTGAAGCTTTTCTCCAACTTTTATAGTCCTACTTCTACTGGCCTTTAAACTCTTCACTGAGACTGATTTTATTCTCTAAACAGACTTTTGGAAAGTTAGTATTAAAGAGTTTGGAGGGCATGTGACAATGCTTTCTTTTGTTTTGCTTTACTTTGTCTTGTATACCTTTTTTCCTTTTTTTTCTTATTCTGTTTTTTCAAATAAAAAAATTAAAAAAGTTTGGAAAAGGGTCTCATGAGCTGTGGCTGAAAGGGAACAAATAGTGTTTACTGTTCAAAATATTTTCTCCCTTTCTCTCATTTCTGTTTCCTAACTAGTTTCTTCTGCAATGTATTTAATGATTACAACAATTTCTATTTTTCTGGCACTTTACTACCACTACAATCTTCTTAGCTGGACTTGATAGTCTACAACTCCTGCCCTCCCACATACCCACCACTTTTCTTTATTTTTTCTCTTGAACTTAGGTAGTATTCTCAGTTATATGTGTCAACTTCCCTGAGAAAGTTAAAAGCAGTTTTCTTGCCCTGGAAACATTCTGAAATGCTTAAAATTGTATTTGTCAAGAGGGTGAGGGACTGTTCTGAATCAACAGACTGTTGCAGGCTTTGTGAGACTTGGCTAAATCTGTATATGAAAAGGAGAGGTATTTTGGAAATGGTGAGCTGGTCTCAGTTGGTAATTTTTAAAATTGCATTTTCTCAGTTTTCTTCTTATTAGTAGTATTTTTTTAATCCAATTAAGAATTTGTTACTAGTTTATTTAGGATTTTGTAAGATTAGTGGTAGACCAGATTACCTCTTATTACATTGTATTCCTAAAATCATACACCTCAGATGACCTTTTTTTTTTTTTTTTTTTTCAGAACTGTTTAGCAACAATTCTCCCATTTTCTACATCAGTATGATGTAATGATGCATCCAAAATCATTACCCATATCGGGTTACGAAACCTTTTTTTTTTTTTTTTTTTCCAAAATGGTTTCATGTCTTTTAAATTATTTAAAGGTTGGCTTCTCTTTCTTAATTTTATTCTCCCTAAACTATCTAAATACCAAGGAAGCCATAATTCTTTTTGAAAGTGTGTAAAAACTGTTTTGTTATGTAGTAAAAATCATAAATATTTAGCAATTTTACTGTCTCTTCCTGCCTGATCTTATACCTCTGATCTTCCTACATATGTCAGTATTGCTTGAACAATATATATTTCTAATTTTCAAGGTATATTTTATAGTAATGATATAAAATTTTACTTTCTTTTATAGGCTTGTTCATGTTTCTAAATTTATATAAGACAGACCACTTCAGCAATAGTGTTTTGTTCAATGTGATTGAATTGCCTGTGAGAGGAACTTTAAGGAGTCCAAAGAGTAGTCACCAGGGTGAAGAGTAAGGTTTAAGAACAGGAGAGGAAAGAATAAATGTTTTTAAGTTTTGGTAGAAGAAAGTTATTGGATAATACACAGACTAAACATAATTATTCATTTTGTACATAAGAAGCATTCTTAAAAATAGGGAATAGACTTGTTCCATTTGACAAAAAAAGGCAGAATTAGATAGAATTTAAAGAGAAGAAAATTGTTGCTGTAAAAACAAAATCAAAATAAAACAAAAATTTTCCAAACAATCATAACAAAAATTGAATGAGCTGACTCTGGAAGTACTGTATTCAACAAAACTAATTTGTTATTATTGTTTTTCTTTAAGTGAAAGACTGCATATTGTAGTGGTGTCACTTCTCAAGGTACAGGTCAGATAGGTGCCTCCATCTCTAAGATATCTTAATTTTATGAATTGTTTCCATAAAAAATATTTTGCCAGGATATTGTTCAAATAATACAGTTGTTAGGTTCTGTTCTCACTAGAGGAAATGGAGGTAGCCTAAAGATGAAAAGACTGACTTGGGTAGGACTTGCTTAAAATAAGAATGTACTACGGCTTTTTAACCATGGTGCAATATATCTTATTAAATTCAATTTAACAAATACTTATTAAGTAGCTACTAGGTATAGGCACTATTCTATGCACTGGGGATTCAAAAACAAATCACAAATAGTTTTTCAGGTCAGAGAAAATTATGTTCTACTACTTTATTAAAATAGGGAATGATAGTGAGTTTCTCAACAATTATGGTATTCAAATTGTATGTCCATTTGTCTTCGAAGGTATTTTTGATTTAGGCAAGGAATTGAAGGAATTATTCTGAAATCTCATCCTACTTTGAGTTTCTCTGAATAGTTTTCATATCATCTTGGTAATCACAATAACAAGAATTCATAAAGAGCCCAGGTCTGTGAATATGGAATATTGCCACTGCTTCTGCTGGAGATACATGCACAACCTGTATTTTCAAAGTGACAAACCAGACCTGATGCTCACTTGAAATGCAAATATTGTCGACAGTAGTTTCCTTTGAGACAATAGTGTGTATCAGTTGATCTTATATGCATGCTGCCAGTTTCTGTAGAAAGAAGAATAACCAGCCCTTAAAGAATTATTACATTCATTTTAATCATGTTTCAAACCAGAGAGACATTCATGCTGAAGTCTGAGGGGATATTGAGTCTTTATTATTCCCTTTGGGAGAAGTCTTTCTTCTTTATGTTTTCTACATTCTTGTGTGTGTGTGTGTGTGTGTGTGTGTGTGTGTGTGTGTGTGTTTGGTTTACTTCTATTTTGCTGGATGAATCTTTAGTGACAGTATTTCCAGTTCACCTGTGAAATTGTAGGTGTTCAAAAATGCTTCCAGGAGAAGAGATCATTCTTCGAATATTTTAGTCACAATCAGTTACACTTTATACCAGCCAAAATGCCCCATGTTGGGGGAAGTAACTTAATAAGCAATCTGATTATAGTAGTACAAGGATAATTTGATGCTTGAATGATTTGGAATCTCTCAGTTGTAAGTATTATCTCCAAAGACACAGGTTATCCTTCCTCTATGCTATCTCATACACTTTTGAGTCTTTTGGTGACTAGAATAGATCAGAAATTCTTAACCTGGATTATTTAAACTTGTTTTATTTTACATATATTTTAATTGCTGAATGTAAATATACTTGGTTTCTTTTTTCTTTTTATATATTTATATGGATTTAAAATATTATTCTGATAAAAGGTTCTTAGATTTTCCAAAAACTCTACTTAAAGGGTCCATAATACACATATACACACAGAGGATAATGGCTGGAAGATCATAGATTAAATGGTCTTTAAAATGCCTTGTATCTCTAAACTTAGGACCTTAGGATTCTTTGACACAACTTGTTTGAGTCCTGCTTTTGATGTTTTTAATATCTTGGGTCTAAAATATAATAATTATGGAGCAATTTAAGCAAATAATATCATAGTTGGAAGGGATTCTAGAGGTTACACAATGAAATTTTGCTTGAATTACCTGTACTTAGAATGCACAGCCTCATCACTTATGTTTCTCAGGACACCTAATCTATATCAAGATTTACATGGTCAGCAGATCATATTTTCTGATGACACTAATACTTTCCTTTTCCAAAATCTCTCTTGTATATAGTGAAGTATCCCCTTATATTATCAATGTGCTCTAATGATTTCAATATCACTTAATCAGTTAATTAGCTCTTTCAAAAGACACAATTGAACTGAAGATCTGGTGAAAACAAAACATTATAAAGTATTTCCACACAATTGGGGACTTTCTCTTCCTTATAGCCTCTTGGTCTTTGGGAAAAGCAGGATAAAACAAAGCAGCTCTTACAGAGCAATCACCCTTCCATGTTTGGTTTTAAATGCAATATATTCTTTTTTTTTTTTTTTTTTCTTTTATCTTTACTGTATTTCTCTGTTTCAAGTTCTACAGATTGTAGAATTCCATTTTATGGAAGTGTTCATCCCATTCACATTTACAGTTATGATTATGAGTTCTATATTCTTCTCTCTATACACATTTGTTCTTTTTTTCCACCCTGTCTTTTATGCTGTTTTTTTTTTTTTAACTTTATTTTTTTTTATTATATATATATATATATATATATATATATTTTTTTTTTATAATATTATCCCTTGTATTCATTTTTCCAATTTACCCCCCCTCCCTCTATTCCCTCCCCCCGACGACAGGCAATACCATACATTTTACATGTGTTACAATATAGTCTAGGTACAATACATGTGTGCTAATATCACTTTCTTGTTGCACAATAAACATTAGATTCCGAAGGTACATGCAACCTGGGCAGACAGATATTAGTGCTAACAATTTTCATTCCCCTCCCAGTGTTTCTTCTCTGGGTGCAGCTACCTCTGTCCATCATTGATCAACTGGAAGTGAGTTGGATCTTCTTTATGTTGAAGATTTCCACTTCCATCAGAATACATCCTCATACAGCATTGTTGTTGAAGTGTACAGTGATCTTCTGGTTCTGCTCATTTCACTCAGCATCAGTTGATTTAAGTCTCTCCAGGCCTCTCTATATTCCTCCTGCTGGTCATTTCTTACCGAGCAATAATATTCCATAACCTTCATATACCACAATTTACCCAACCATTCTCCAACTGATGGACATCCATTCATCCTCCAGTTTCTAGCTACAACAAAAAGAGCTGCCACAAACATTTTGGCACATATATGTCTCTTTCCGCTCTTTAGTATTTCTTTGGGATATAATCCCAGTAGTAGCGCTGCTGGGTCAAAGGGTATGCACAGTTTGATAACTTTTTGGGCATAATTCCAGATTGCTCTCCAGAATGGCTGGATTCTTTCACAACTCCACCAGCAATGTATTAGTGTCCCAGTTTCCCCACATCCCCTCCAACATTTGTCATTATTTGTTCCTGTCATCTTAGCCAATCTGACAGGTGTGTAGTGGTATCTCAGAGTGGTCTTAATTTGCATTTCTCTGATCAGTAGTGATTTGGAACACTCTTTCATGTGAGTGGATATAGTTTCAATTTCTTCCTCTGAGAATTGTCTGTTCATATCCTTTGACCATTTATCAATTGGAGAATGGTTCGGTTTCTTATAAATTTGGGTCAGTTCTCTATATATTTTGGAAATGAGACCTTTGTCAGAACCTTTGTTTTTAAAAATATTTTCCCAATTTGTTATTTCCCTTCTAATCTTGTTTGCATTAGTATTATTTGTACAGAAACTTTTTAGTTTGATGTAATCAAAATCTTCTATTTTGTGATCAATAATGATCTCTAGTTCTCCTCTGGTCATAAATTCCTTCCTCCTCCACAAGTCTGAGAGGTAGATTATCCTCTGTTCCTCCAATCTATTTATTATCTCCCTCTTTATGCCTAAATCATGGACCCATTTTGATCTTATCTTGGTATATGGTGTTAAGTGTGGATCCATATCTAATTTCTGCCATACTAATTTCCAGTTTTCCCAACAGTTTTTTCCAAATAATGAATTTTTATCCCTAATGTTGGAATCTTTGGGTTTGTCAAAGATTAGATTGCTATAGATGTACCCTTTTTTGTCCTTTGTATCTAATCTGTTCCACTGATCTACCGGTCTATTTCTTAGCCAATACCAAATGGTTTTGGTGACTGCTGCTATATAATATAGCTTTAGATCAGGTACACTTAGACCACCTTCCTCTGAGTTTTTTTTCATTAGTTCCCTTGCAATTCTTGACCTTTTATTCTTCCATATGAATTTTGTTGTTATTTTTTCTAGGTCATTAAAATAGTTTCTTGGGAGTCTGATTGGTATAGCACTAAATAAATAGATTAGTTTGGGGAGTATTGTCATCTTTATTATATTCGCTCGGCCTATCCAAGAGCACTGAATGTCTTTCCAATTATTTAAATCTGATTTTATTTTTGTGGCAAGTGTTTTGTAATTTTTCTCATATAATTCCTGACTTTTCTTTGGTAGATGGATTCCCAAATATTTTATACTCTCAACATTTGTTTGGAATGGAATTTCTCTTTGTATCTCTTGCTGTTGCATTTTGTTAGTGATATATAAAAATGCCGAGGATTTATGTGGATTTATTTTGTATCCTGCCACTTTGCTGAAATTTTGAATTATTTCTAGTAGCTTTTTAGCAGAGTCTTTGGGGTTCTCTAAGTATACCATCATGTCATCTGCAAAAAGTGATAGTTTGATTTCCTCATTTCCTACTCTAATTCCTTGAATCTCTTTCTCGGCTCTTATTGCCGAGGCTAGCGTTTCTAGTACTATATTGAATAGTAATGGTGATAGTGGGCAACCTTGTTTCACTCCTGATCTTACAGGGAAAGGTTGCAGTTTATTTCTATTGCATATTATGCTTACTGACGGTCTTAAATATATACTCCTGATTATTCTAAGGAATAATCCATTTATTCCTATACTCTCAAGAGTTTTTAGTAGGAATGGATGTTGGATTTTGTCAAATGCTTTTTCTGCATCTATTGAGATGATCATATGGTTCTTATTAATTTGATTATTAATATGGTCAATTATATTAATAGTTTTCCTAATATTAAACCAGCCCTGCATTCCTGGAATAAATCCTACTTGATCATAGTGTATTATCTTGGAGATGATTTTCTGAAGTCTTTTTGCTAATATCTTATTTAAGATTTTAGCATCAATATTCATTAAGGAGATTGGTCTATAATTTTCTTTCTCAGTTTTCGATCTACCAGGTTTAGGTATCAGTACCATGTCTGTGTCATAAAAGGAGTTTGGTAGGACTCCTTCATCCCCTATTTTTTCAAATAATTTATATAACATTGGGGCTAATTGTTCTTTAAATGTTTGGTAGAATTCACATGTGAATCCATCTGGCCCTGGGGATTTTTTCCTGGGGAGTTGATTAATAGCTTGTTCTATTTCTTTTTCTGAAATGGGACTATTTAAGCAATTTATCTCCTCCTCTGTTAATCTAGGGAGCCTATATTTTTGGAGAAAGTCATCCATTTCGCTTAAGTTATCAAATTTATTGGCATAAAGTTGGGCAAAGTAACTCCTTATTATTTCTCTAATTTCCTCTTCATTGGTGGAAAGATCCCCCTTTTCATTTGTAAGACTATCAATTTGATTTTCCTCTTTCTTTTTTTTGATCAAATTTACCAAAGGTTTATCTATTTTATTGGCTTTTTCATAAAACCAACTCTTGGTTTTATTTATTAATTCAATAGTTTTTTTACTTTCAATTTTATTGATTTCTCCTTTTAATTTTTGTATTTCGAGTTTAATTTTTGGTTGGGGGTTTATAATTTGGTCTTTTTCTAGCCTTTTAAGTTGTAAGCCCAATTCGTTAATCTTCTCTTTCTCAATTTTCTTCAAATAAGCCTCTAAAGATATAAAATTTCCCCTTATTACTGCTTTAGCTGCATCCCAAAGATTTTGATATGATGTCTCATCATTATCATTATCTTGGGTGAAATTGTTAATTGTTTCTATAATTTGCTCTTTCACCCAGTCATTCTTTAAGATGAGATTATTCAGTTTCCAATTACTTTTTGGTCTATTTACCCCTAACTTTTTACTGAATGTAGCTTTTATTGCATTGTGATCTGAGAAGAAGGCATTTATTATTTCTGCCTTCCTACATTTAATTTTGAGATCTTTATGTCCTAATATATGGTCAATTTTTGTATAGGATCCATGAACTGCTGAGAAGAAAGTATATTCCTTCCTATTGCCATTCAGTTTTCTCCAAAGGTCTATCATACCTAGTTTTTCTAATGTTCTATTTACTTTTTTAATTTCTTTCTTGTTTGTTTTGTGGTTTGATTTGTCTAAATCTGAGAGTGCAAGGTTGAGATCTCCCACTATTATAGTTTTACTGTCTATTTCTTCTTGCAGTTCTCTTAACTTTTCCTTTAGAAAGTTAGATGCTATACCACTTGGTGCATATATGTTTAGTATTGATATGGCTTCATTATTTATGCTACCTTTCAGCAGGATATAGTTTCCTTCCTTATCTTTTTTAACGAGATCTACTTCTGCTTTTGCTTGATCTGAGATAAGGATAGCTACCCCTGCTTTTTTGGCTTTACCTGAAGCATAATAAGCTCTGTTCCAACCTTTTACCTTTACTCTGTATGTATCTCCCTGCTTTAAGTGTGTTTCCTGTAGACAACATATTGTAGGGTTCTGCTTTTTGATCCAATCTGCTATCCGTCTCCGTTTGATGGGATCGTTCATCCCATTTACATTTACAGTTAAAATTACTAATTCTGTATTTCCTGCCATCGTATTATCCCCAGATTATACTTTTTTCCCTTGACCCCCCTGATCCCCCTCCCCGATATTTAATTTACAGACCCCCCTTGTGACGCGCAACCCTCCCTCTTTTTTTTTTTTTTTTTTTTTTTTTTAGGATCCCTCCCCCCTCCCTCCAAGACCCTTCACTTATTCTCCTTTTCCTTTCCCCTTTTCCTCTCCCCCCTTTTAATGAGGTGAGAGAAAATTCTCTGAAAAACAAATATGTTAATTATTTACTCTTTGAGCCTCTTCTGATGAGAGTAAAATTCACACAATGATTCTCCCCCTCACTAAGTTCCCTCAGATATGGTGTATTTTCTATGTCTCTTCCTGGGATGTAGTTTCCCTCTTTTTATCACTCCTTCCCCTTTTTCTGAACCGACCTCCTTCCCTTTACCACACCCCCCTTTTTTTCTTTTATATCAGTAAAATCAAATTATCCTTGAGTATTTTTTATATACCCACAACAAAGTTACAGCTCTCAAGGGTTCTGTGTACCTTTTTCTGTTTCTCTTCAGTCTTGTGGATGTAGATCAAATTTTTTGTTTAAGTCTGGTTTTTTTCTTAGAAACATATAGAATTCCTCTGTTTCATTGAATGACCATCTTCTTCCATGGAAAAAGATGCTAAACTTAGCTGGGTAGTTCATTCTTGGTTGCAGTCCTTGATCTTTTGCCTTTCGGAATATCAGGTTCCAGGCCCTTCTATCTTTTAATGTGGAGGCAGCCAGATCTTGGGTGACCCTTATTGTGGCACCTTGGTATTTAAATTGTTTTTTTCTAGCTGCTTGCAGGATTTTCTCCTTTGTGTGGTAATTCTGCAGCTTAGCCACAATATTCCGTGGTGTTCTTTTTTTAGGGTCTATTTCAGAAGGAGTTCGATGAATTCTTTCCACATCTACTTTCCCTTCTGTTTCTATTATCTCTGGACAGTTCTCTTTGATAATTTCCTGTAAAATAGAATCTAGGCTCTTTTTTTGGTCATAGTTTTCTGGAAGTCCAATAATCCGCAGATTATCTCTCCTAGATCTATTTTCCAGGTCTATAGATTTTCCCAGTAAGTATTTGACGTTGTTCTCCAGCTTCTCATTTTTTTTGTTTTGTTTGACTGATTCTTGGGTTCTCTGTGAATCATTCATTTCTATTTGTTCCATCCTGACTTTTAAGGAGTTATTTTCTTCTTTCACAGTTTTTAGTTCTTTTTGTAAATGCCCAATTTCGTTTTTAAATGAATTATTTTGCTCTATTGAGTTTTTTTCCATTTCCCTAATTTTTTTTTTTTTGAGAATTATTTTCTTTTTCCAATTCAGAAATTCTATTTTCTTGAGACTTTTTTATCTTTTCCAATTCAGAAATCCTATTTTCCTGTGTTTTTTTAACCTTTTCTAATTCACTAATTTTGTTTCCCTGCATCTCCTGTGAATTCTTTATTTTTTCCAATTTTTCCAATTTCAGGACATTATTATTCTCTATCATAACTTCCCTTTCTTTTCCCCATTTTTCTTCGATCTCCCTCAATTTCTTAAGAGCTTCTTCTAGGAGAGAGTTATGTGATGGGGGGCAGGAATCGTTCCCCTTTAGGTTGTTATCTGATTCTCTGCTGTCAACTTCCTCGGGGTTGGGTACCCGCTCTTTCTCTGTATAGAAGGAATCTATGGTTTTTCTAGCTTTTTTGTTCATACTTAAAAAAAATCTTTTGGGGTCTGTCCCTGGGGTAGGAAATTATTTACTTCTTTACCAGCTTCCTCCCAGACGGGATGGATGCAGCGGCTCCTGAGCCTGAGCTAAGAGAGAGCTCTGGGAGAGAGTTCCCCACCCCCTCCCTGGAAGTGCCTCAGAGGTGATTAGCACTGCTGTGCTTCAAGGGCGTAGAATAGTGAAGACTGCAGGAAGCCCAGGCTATGTGTCCGGGTGGGGAGTGGGTGTCTGCAGCAGGTGACGTAAGAAGCCCCTGCGCTCAAACTGGAAGTGTCTGCCAGAAACCGCGGTCCCTAGTTCAAAGGTTCCGCTTCTCTGGGACTTCCTGGAGCTGAGTTCCACTCCCTCCAGCTAAGCTAGGCAGTGTGTGTTGCCTTGGGCCGTATCCACCCACTTGTCAGTCTCTTAACTATTCTCAGGAGGTAGCTGAGGCCACACCCCCTGGTGCCGAGTCACCCCCAGGGTCCGGGGAAAATTTAATCTGAGTTTTAAAATATTTTGGCTTTCTCTTCTGAACTGCTAAATAATTAGCAGAGAAGAGCTAACAGCCTGTGCCAGATTCCTTTACCTCAGTGGCTTCTCTGATCCCAGAGCCCTTCCCAGCGCAATGGGCGCAGTGTGCCCCTACCCCACCTTCTGTGCTGGTCTTTCTTATTCCTCCCCTGAGAACTGACCTTTCCTGTTGAAACTCCAGATTCTCTTCAGCTGGTAAGTCGTGCTTCCAGTCCTTGTGGTATCTATCAGTCCTGAGCTAATTTTGAGACTTAATTTATCTAATTGGTTGTGAGGGAGTGAGGACGTTCACTGAGTCGTGTGTTTCCTCTCCGCCATCTTGGCTCCGCCTATCAATGCAATATATTCTTTACATGAGATGCTTAGATGCTTTTAATTTATTGAGTTAAGCTGACCTTTCAGAATTTCATTCATTCTACCTCCTGGACTTTTAGACACTCATGAGGACTCTACATAGTCAAAGTTGTATATTATTTTACTTAAAATGAATAGAAATAATATAGATAGATTTTAGTGGTCTTTGAATTCTGAAGAGGAGTTTATATTCAACTCTGTGGAAAATTGGGAGCCACTGTTAATGAATTTAATAATGAACTCATAAAGCAGAGTAGTGACCAGTCAGAAAAAAGGGATAATACTTGTTTCTCATTTATAAAAGTCATGAAGCAAAAGATAAATAGCCACTTATCAGGTATGTGCTAAAGGAGATTCTTGTTCAGATATGTATTGGACTAGATGATCTCTGTGGCCTATTCAAATTTCAATATATGGGTTTCTAAAATCTATGTTTTCCTATATTTTATGTGATCATCTAGATTTACCATTTTATCTTTCACATTCCATTTTCTACATTCTAAGGAATTTTCAGCTCTAATAATGTGTGTTCAATGTCTCCTTCCAGGGTTAAAATTCTAAAGTCACTTGCTTCTATTTCTCACTATAAGATTCTATGTCCTAAAAATTGTTCCAGCTTTAAAATTCTAAGATCTTACCATTTTGCTCATATAATGCCCATAATTGTGTTGTGATTAATAAAAAGAATATGAATCTTATCCTTTTTCATTCTGTCACCTCCATTCTCTTCTTTGGGAACTTGAAGTAACAGAAGGCTTTGATATTTCTTTTATCTACCTGATTAAAGGAAATGAAATGGCTGTTTAGTCAGCCCAATTCTGGAGTTATTTTACAGGCATGGTTTCCTACCAATCCTTTACTCCTTTGAGAAGGCCCATTCATGTGTGTTTGATAAACAGCCTGTAGTTTGGAATTACAGGAAATCAATGCATTGCATAGCCTCATTCGCCTTAGTACTCTGCTGCTCTGGTATGAAGTTTGATGAGCCTTTGCTTCCAAAGTACAGCCTCTTAAGTAACTGAATCAGTGAAGGATTTAAGAACTATTACTCTTGCTTGACCATTATTTCAAGAGCCAAATTTTAACATTCTCTTTGAGATTTTTTCTTTTATTATTGTTTTTCTTGTTTTCTTTTTTTTGTTTGTTTTCTCTCCTCTCCATTTATTTAATGAATCCTCATTAAGTATTTTTACATTTTTAATGCTTTCCTTATTTTTCTTTAGAAATTTTGGGGAAAAAAAACACCTCCAACAAGGACAGATTCCAAGTAACTCTAAAAAATATTCCCACACAGGTAGAAGACTATGAAAAATTAGGTTTTCCACAGTTTTATCAAGTTCTTTTTTTCCTGAAGGTGTCTGAACGAAAACAGGATGGCTTAACAGAAAAGTTTTAGAAAAAGATTCCTATTGGGAAAGAATTGAAGTATATTATCCCTGAGGTCCCTACCTGCAGTGAGATTCTAATATTCTATGATCACTAATGTGTTCAGGACAGGAATGCTTCTTTGGTTTACTTCTAGGAGGAAGTAGTCTTTGGATAAAATATTATCATCTCAATCAGTTCTCTCCTCATCCCCATATGTGGTATCAGTTTCAGCAGAAATTTTATGTTTCTGAAGTATTTACTGCTTCTATATCTCTCCTAATATTGACCACCATTTCTATAATGCCCTCATCATGATCTTCCCATACTCATAGCTTTTAAAATTCAGTTCAAATGTCATGCATTTAATAACTATTTTCTAGATAACTGTGCCTAATGCTAAGCTCACCAAACCTAGATTTTGCATTAAGTTTTACTTTGAACATTATACAGTCTGTTTTGTACTAAACACTTATAATACTACTACCATTATAACTAATAGTAATATATATTTATATTAATGGATAATTTTATACATCATTTTTAAGATTTTCAACAGGTGTCCTCTACATTATATACAATTAGAAATTAGAAACGATTTTTATATTAAATACATTATGAGCTCTGATTTCATAGCTAAGAAAATTAAGGCTTAAAGACAGTTTCACTTGGCGTAGGTTCATCCAGCCATTAGTAGCTGAAGGAGGATTCAGTTGCTTCCAAATTTTCTTGCTTCCATACTAATCTTTTATCCATTTTTCCATTTATCCAATATCCATTATCCATATATTCCATATATCCATTTATCCATTATATATAATAAATAGTGGAAAATAAATATTTTTTCTATATAAATACTGATATTGATGTTAATATAAATATATGCAGTGCCCCTTTGAGCTACTCTCCATCTCTTCCAACCTGTACATTTTTAGGGGAAAAAAAAAAAACAAAACCAAAAAAAAAAAAAAAAAACAACTAGAACTTATGCATTAAGAACAAAAGGAAACTCATCAACGAACTTACATCTCCTAAGTCGAAACCACATCTCCATCCATCTGATTCTCTTTGTTTTCTTCAATTTCTTTCAAATTAATTTGACTTTTTAGCTAGAGCCTATTTTTTGATCCGGATAGGTGCTTCCTTTAAAAGATTCCATTGCTGTTATTATGGGAGCAGATAAAAACCATCTACCATCTTCAATTCTGACCCTAATGGCCACAATCACCAGAAAACTTATGGAAACAGGTCAAAAGTAAACACACAATCTGAGTGAGCCAGCTCTTTTCACTAAAAAAAATGTCAAAATCTATTTAATTTAGAGTTTTAGAAAATTGCTTAGATTTTACACTACACACATACACTCATATACACATACATACTCATTCACTCTTATTTATCAAAAAATATACAGTGATTATATCTTAGAAGTATTTCTTGAACTCAGATATTCCTCCTTCCCAAATTGACTCATTATGCCGTGTTAACTTAAAAGTGAATTCAAAAGCAGAAGCAATAATATCCACATTTGAAAGATATAGAAACTGAGTTACTAACACATCTCACAAGTTATGAAAAAAATAAAACTAGAAAATATGCTTTGGAAAAATACATTTTAAATTATAATGCTATTTACTGGAAGGCATTGCTTAAATCATCCTATAGGCACTTAGATTTATAAGTAGAAAGTACTGTTGAGATCAAACTCAGCTCCCCTCATTTTATAGATATAAAGCTGAGGACCAGAGAATTTAAGCTTCTTGCCCAAGGTCATATAAATAATAAGAATCTGAGGCAAGATTTGAGGACATTTTTTTTCTGATTATAAAACTCTATCCATTGTACCTACTATCTTCCTGAAGAGTTCAATCCCTTCATTTTATAGATGATGAAACAAAGGACCAGAGAAAATAAAAGAATTGTTCAAATATTGTTAAAATATTTATATATTTTTGGTATTTCAATATAATTATGTTGACTTTTACCCTTTCCTAACATTAGCCTCCCAGAAAACACAACTTCCAGACCAAAAAATCCTAGCATCCCAAATTTGGAAGGGAATAAAATTCCATGTAGTCCAACTTTTGCTTGAACAGTAATCTCTCATATAATATTGTAAACAATTGGTATGCTTTCTCAAAATAACTATGTAAGAAATATTACAATGATCTATAAACAAAAAAGTGATACTTAATAATTTTTCAGGATCTTCTGGGAAAGGAGAATAGGCTTTTGCTGATAGACAATGAGCAGTATTTAGGTCTTCATTTTGGATAATATCTTACTCTCAGTAAAAGGCAAAGGCATACAAATGCCAATAACTAAAAATACATAAGCTAATCTCTATTCGGTTCACACAATGATATGTGTCTGTGTAATTCATCCTTTATTTTTATTTATGAATCATTCATACATTGTGCAACTAGGTTCATCCTCAAAAGATATTCAGGAAAATTATGCACTGCTTAGGACTTTTCAAAATGAATTTGGGCCCTAAATTAACTTTTGACTGATAGCTTTGTACAGGAAAATGTTTCCACACTGAACAAAACCAAGAGTAGTCTATGATTTAAATTGGCATATTGATGAGTTCTGTAGATGGATTTGATACACAATGAGCAAGAATAAAATTATGCATGCAAATATAGTAATGCAGGTGTTGTGGTTCTTGATGAGACTACATTTAAAAAATATTTGGCTTTGGAATATTGAATACACCTGTTCCACATGAAGACTTTTTGTTTCTTATGTGAAATAACATATAAAATATAAATAACTTGTATAAGTGCATCAAAAACGTAGATGGGAATAGTATAGATAGAAAAGGAGGTCCTGTGGGGAATTATAGGTATTCCTTTATAACACCAAAAAATTCAACTTAATTCCAAAGGAACAATTCTATTTGAAAAAAAACTACTGGGAAAACTGGAAGTCAGTCTGGCAGAAATTTATTTTAAACTAGCATCTTACACCATATTCCAGAGTAACTTAAAAATTCATATGTGACATCAATATAAAAATGAGTAAAAGTAGGAACACATACTATTCATAACTGACCTTAAGGCAAAAATTAATCAAGAGAAGGATAGAGAAAATGTAAAAGATAAATAATTTCAAATATAGAATCAAATTAAATAGAATAATAAATTAGAAGACAAAGTTCATTTCTCAAAATATCTCTTGAAGGATATTAACATCCAAAGTGTTGTGAGGATTAAAGCATATATTGAAAAAAAGATGAGTGTATAGAGATCAGGACTCTGAATTAAAAAAAAAAAAAAAAACAAACCGGGGTCCTGCATCTGAAGCATACTAGATATGTCACATTGGGTGAGTGACTCAATGAAACAATATCCCAACACCATAAGTTTCAGGGCAGGGGTGATTTTGATTAATATATGTTTGCTCCTCCCTACACTGATAAAATCACAATTCTAGTAGATAAATTTTATAAAAGACATAAATAGATGTCTTAAACAAATTCATGTATCTGTATATAATTAAATATTTCAAAATTGAATTATAAATGATTAATATCAATTTGAAACATTGCTCTCAATTGTTAATAGATAAAGTAAAATTAAAACAATTTTGTGGTTTTATTTCATACTCTTCAAAGTGATCAAGCCAATAACTGATGAAAATAGTTATTCAAAAAGCCTTGTGGAATAGGCACATACTAAAGTTTTAGTGGTACATTTATGATATGATAAGATGATTTTGGGAATAAATTTCAAATTTGATAAATTTTGGTAAATTGACAAAATTCTCCAAATAGTGACTACTCTCTCTACTGCTTTTTATCCAGCCATTTCTTCCCTTGGCAAATAAGAGTCAAAATTATAAGAAAGGTCTCCTTCTTACCAAATTATTCATAGTAACACTTTTCATGGTGACATTGATTAATTGTTGCCTTTCATTCTCAAAAATGAACAAAATGACATCACTATGTTACTGACTGTTACTGATCAGATGAATATGAACTTGGAATACTTACCACAGGTTAAACACAAATAATCTCTATGTATATTTGGGGTGGATTCTCCTCTGAGAATATTACTTTTTCTGAGCTATTTTAATTCTTCTTTATTTATAGAGCATAGCACTTCTCTGATGAGAGCACATTTTACTAGGTTATCTTATGTTAGTGCTTCCCATGTCTTACAATAAATTCTAAAGTTCTTAAGAGAGATCTTGAAAGTGTCCTTGTATAGATTTTTCTGACTACCTTGTGAGTGCTTACCTTGTGTGAGTTCTCCATAAAATAATCTTTTTGACAAGCATACATTTGGCATTCAAACAATGTGGGCAGCCCAATGGAGTTATCCTCTCAACAGTAGAGTTTTAATTCTTAACAGTTTAGTTCAAGAAAGGACCTCAATGTCTGGTATCTTATCCTGGCAGATGATCTTAAGAATCTACAAAAATTCAAATGGAAGCAATTCAGTTTCTTGGCATGGCACTGGTATACTGGGGTAGTTTCACATATATACATCAATGAGGTTATATAAAAGCTTTGTAGACCATCATTTTGTCAATAAATCAAGTAGCTCTCTTCTCTCATACTTTCCTTTAGAGTCTCCCAAATTCTGAATTAGCTATGACAATGCATGTGTCAATCTAATTATCAATGTGTATGTCTCTGGAAAGTATTCTACCATAGTAAATAAAGTTATCCACAGTATTCAAAACTTCTCCATTTTCTGTGACTGGTTATACACACACACAATATATATATATAGTTATATTCACATAAATATATATTTATAAATATATACATATTGTGTGTATATATACATACATATATATATATATATGTATATACACACACACACAGTGTGGTACTGGCTTATAGAGTACCTGTGTTTTCTTGATGTTAATTGCTTGTCCACAATTAGCACACCCAGAGAAAAAATTTTGGAGGCTGCATTGAGTGTGTAATTATTTGCAAACTAAACAATATGCACCAACATTCCTTCCACTTTAGTTTGGCTTGTAATCTTTTTAAGTTGCAGAATTTACCATCACTGCTGTAGTTGACTTTGTTACCACATTTGTTCTCATTGAAATCATTTGGTAGCATGGGTGAAAACATCATGTCTGGAAGCAAGCACTCAGTCTTATTCACTCCATTGGTGAAAATGCTAACTAGAAATAGAAATTTAGCCAACTGAGGCATAAGTGAACAAATGATGGTCTCTGAATTTAATGGATTATTAGTATCCCATAAAGATAACGAAATGGGAAATTGATTATCATTTCTACCAAGACCTTCCTCTTCCCATTTAGTCTGTAAAATACTAGAAATCAAGGATTGTCATTTTTTTTAGCATCCCTAGCACTTAGTAGAACATCTGGCACATTGTAGGCACTTAATAAATATTGGGTGATAGATTCATAATTTTTCTATTTAATTCAATAGACACTATCATCTTTCCAGTAATACAGCTTGAAATCTAGATGTCATTCTCAATTCCCACTCCCACACACCATTTCTCTCGTTGTTTCTCTCTGTCTCTGTCTTTCTGTGTGTCTCTCTCTACCTGTCTCTTTCTCTTTCTGTCTCTTTGTCTCTCTTTAGCTCTCTTTCTCTGTTTTTGTCTCTGTCTGTCTCTATATGTTTGTCTGTCAGTCTCTGCCTTGTCTTTCTCTCTATCTTTCTCTCTCTGACTCTCTATGTGTCATTGTCTTTTTCTCTTTTTGTCTCTCTGCCTCTGTATGTGTGTTTCTCTCTGTATATCTGTATTTGTGTCTATCACTTACTCTGTCTATTATCTCTGTGTCTGTTTCAGTGTTTCTCTCTGTGTGTCTGTGTCTCTCTCCTTCTCTGCCTCTCTCTCTCTCTCCCTCTTTTTCTATCTCTCTTTGTCTCTCTCTCTGTCTCTATATCTCTGTCTATTTGTCTCTCTCTCTCACATATACATGCACACACATATCCCTCCATTAAGTGTGTTACCAAGTTCTGTAAATTTTACTTTCACAAATATGCCCTCACTTATTACCAATGACAAAGAAACTAAAGCAATAATTAGGAGCTATTTTACCCAATTGTATAGTAGCAAATCTGACAATCTAGCCAAAATAGATGAATATTCACAAAAATATAAACTGCCCAGTTTAACAGAAGAGGAGATAAATTAACTGAAATCCTCCCATTTTAGAAAAATAAATTGAAAAACCCATTACTGAACTCAATAAGAAAATATCTTCAGAGCCAGATGAATTCACAAGTGAATTCTTTCAAATACTTAACAAACAATTAATTCCAATACTGTGTAAAATTCCTTGTTAAAATAAGTAAAGAAGTAATACTGTCAAATTCCTTCAATGACACAAATATGGTGTTGATACCTAAACTAGAACGAGTCAAAACAGAGAAAGAAAAGTATAGACTACTCTCCCTCATGAATATTGATGCAAAATTTTTAAATAAAATATTAGCAAAGAGATTGCAGTAACTTATCAGCAGGATAATACACTTTGACCAAGTGAAAGTTATGCTAGCAGTGCAAGGCTGGTTCAATATCAGGAAAACTATTATCATAATCAATTCTATCAATAATAAAACAAACTAAAATCACATAGTAATCTCAAGATACAGAAAAAAGCTTTTGACAAAATATAGCAACTATTCCTAATTAAAAACACTGAAGCTCATAGGGATAAAGGAAGCTTTGCTTAAAATAATAAGCAATATCTATCTAAAATAAAGAGCAAGTATTATTTGTAATGGAGAGAAGCTGGATATATTCCCAAAAAGATCAGCGGTGAAATAAGGATGTCTATTATCACCATTTTGTATTAGAATATTGTACTAGAATTTTCAGTTTTAGCAATAAGAAAAGAAAAATAAATTAAAGCAATTAGAATAGGCAATGAGGAAGTAAAACTATCACTCTTTGCAAATGATATACTTAGAGAATCCAAGAAAATCATGCAAAAATCTACTGGAAACAATTAAAAACTTTAGCAAAGTAGCAGGACATGAAATACTCCTACACAAATCATCAGCATGCCTATATATTTCTGACAAAGTATATCAGTAAGAGATAAAACAAGAAATTCCATTTAAAATTATTGGACAAGATAAAATATCGGTGGTCTACCTGCCAAGACAAATATCAGAACTACATGAATACAATTGCTAAACATTTTTCACAAAATAAGGTCAAATCCAAACAATTAGAAAAATATAAATTGCTCATATGTGGCCAAGCTAATATAATCAGCGACAATTCTGCATGAATTAATCTACTTTTTCAATGCCATACCAATTAAATTGCCAAAAAATTATTGCACAGGACTAGAAAAAATAATAACAAAATTCATCTAGAAGAACAAAAATTTAAAAAGATCAAGGGAATTAATGAGACAAAAAAAAAAAACAACAAGAATGATGGCTTAGCAGTAACAAACATAAAACTATATTATAAGACAGCAGACATCAAAACAATTTGGTACTGGCTAAGAAATAGAGTGTTGGATCAGTGAATAGGTTAGATACATACAACACAATATATCAAGACCTAAAATTATCTAGTAATTGATATAACAAAATGGACAACTTTGATTACATTTAATTAAAAAGGTTTTGCACATGAAGGTAGTCTAGGTGTACCTGATCTAAAGCTATATTATAGCAGCAGTCACCAAAACCATTTGGTATTGGCTAAGAAATAGACCAGTAGATCAGTGGAACAGATTAGATACAAAGGACAAAAAAGGGTACATCTATAGCAATCTAGTCTTTGACAAACGCAAAGATACCAACATTAGGGATAAAAATTCATTATTTGGAAAAAACTGTTGGGAAAACTAGAAATTAGTATGGCAGAAATTAGATATGGATCCACACTTAACACCATATACCAAGATAAGATCAAAATGGGTCCATGATTTAGGGATAAATAATGAGATCATAAATACATTAGTGGAACAGAGGATAATCTACCTCTCAGACCTGTGGAGGAGGAAGGAATTTATGACCAGAGGAGAACTAGAGATCATTATTGATCAAAAAATAGAAGATTTTGATTACATCAAACTAAAAAGTTTCTGTACAAATAATACTAATGCAAACAAGATTAGAAGGGAAGTAACAAACTGGGAAAATATTTTTAAAGTTAAAGGTCCTGATAAAGGTCTCATTTCCAAAATCTATAGAGAACTGACCCTAATTTATAAGAAATCAAACCATTCTCCAATTGATAAATGGTCGGATATGAACAGACAATTCTCAGATGATGAAATTGAAATTATATCCACTCATATGAAAGAGTGTTCCAAATCACTACTGATCAGAGAAATGCAAATTAAGACAACTCTGAGATACCACTACACACTTGTCAGATTGGCTAAGATGACAGGAATACATAATGATGAATGTTGGAGGGGATGTGGGAAAACTGGGACACTAATACATTGCTGGTGGAGTTGTGAAAGAATCCAGCCATTCTGGAGAGCAATTTGGAACTATGCCCAAAAAGTTATCAAACTGTGAATACCCTTTGACCCAGCATTGCTGCTATTGGGCTTATATCCCAAAGAAATACTGAGGAGGGGAAAGGGACCTGTATGTGCCAAAATGTTTGTGGCAGCTCTTTTTGTTGTGGCTAGAAACTGGAAGATGAATGGATGTCCATCAATTGGAGAATGGTTGGGTAAATTATGGTATATGAAAATTATGGAATATTATTGCTCTGTAAGAAATGACCAGCAGGAGGAATACAGAGAGGCTTGGAGAGACTTACATCAACTGATGCTGAGTGAAACGAGCAGAACCAGAAGATCTCTGTAAACTTCATTGTTGTATGAAGATGTATTCTGATGGAAGTGGATATCTTCAACATAAAGAAGATCCAACTCACTTTCAGTTGATCAATGATGGACAGAAACAGGTACACCCAGGGAAGGAACACTGGGAAATGAATGTAAATTCTTAGCACTACTGTCTATCTACCCAGGTTACTTTTATCTTTAGAATCTAATACTTAATGTGCAACAAGAAAATGGTATTTACACACATATATTGTATCTAGGTAATATTGTAATACATGTAAAATGTATGGGATTGCCTGTCATCAAGGGGAGGGAGTAAAGGGAGTGAGGGAGGAGATAATTTGCAAAAATGAATACAAGGGATGATGTTTAAAAAATTACTCATGCATATATACTGTCAAAAATTATAAATAAATATCTTGATTTGGTTCCAAAAAAAAAGGTTTTGCACAAACAAAATTAACAGATATAACACTAGAAGATAAATACAAAGTCCATTTTGCCTTTCATAATGTTTTCTAGTTCTTCTTTGATCATAAATTACTTCTTTCTCCAAAAATATGATAGCCAAATTATCCCTTGTTCTCTTAAATTGTTTATGGTTTCATCCTTTAGGACCAATTCTTGTACTAATTTTGACCTTATTTTGGTATGGGGTATAAGATGTAAATCTATACCAAGTTTCTGACATATTATTTTCAAGTTTTCCAAGCAATTTTTGTCATATAGTGACTTCTTATTCCAGAAACTGAAGTTTGGGGGGTTATCAATTACTAGATTATACAAAAAGTGCAAAGTTGATAAAAATCATTCCAAACAGTGTTTCTGATAAATGTCCAATTTTTAAAATATATAAAGAACTGTGTCATATTTATAAGAATATAAGTCATTCTCCAATTGAATTCAGCTTCCCAAAGAAGTTGATTTTAGAAAGTCTAGGAAAGATTTACATGAAGTGATGTTGAGTGAAACAAGCAGAACCAGGAATATATTGTATACAACAACAGCAAGAATGTGCAATGATCAACTATGAACCCTTGCTTCTGAATCTCAGTGCTTCAATGATCCAAAGCAATCCCAATAGTCTTTGGACAGAAAATGCAATCTGCAACCAAAAAATGATCTAAGGAGACTGCTTTTTCCTTTTTCTTCTGATTTTTCTCTCCCAATATGATTCATAAATTAATGTGTATTAACATTTCTGAGAAGAAAAGCATACAATAAAAATAAAAATACTATTACATAAAAAATCTACCTTTTTTTTTTCTTTTTTCTGTTTCCTTTTTTCCTCTGACATTGCTACAACCCTTTATGCAGACACTCAACACCTTCCACCTGAACCAATAGTTTTCTGGTTTGATCTCCCTGTCATAAATCTTTCATCATTTTCCACTTAGATGTAAAAGTGATCTTTATAAAGCACAAGTCTGACCATTTCATCTCTCTCTTTTCAATAATCAATAAGCTCCCATGACTTAGTGTTTTCTCCTATATAAAATATAAAATCCTCTCCCTAGTGTTCAAAAACCTTTTTAATCCTACCCAATGCTACCTCTTTAGTAGTCTTGTACTTTATCCTCCCTACCTCTCATGTCTTCTGTGATTAGTATAATGGTCATCTTGCAATTTCTTGCAAAGCATTCCTTTTTTTAACTGTGAGTTTTTATTAGTTGAATTGTTGAATGTATTTACCTCCTTTTTTTCATTTACAGGGAAATGACTTTTCTTTGAAATTATTTCCAAATTATGCACTATATATTTTATTTGCACCTAAATTGCTGGTGTTTTATGTCCCAGATTAGAATGTGAGATACTTCAGAAAAAGGAGTAATTTTGTTTTGGGCCTTACTTTTTTTAAAAGAATTTATATAGTCTGGTACATAGTAGGCATTTAAAAAATATTTGTTAACTAACTCAAAGAAATCTGTGAAGTTATATATGGCAGAAGAAAGTGACTAAAAATTATAAATGTATATACATTTGTGTTCTCTTATGGCTTATGTGAATTGAAAACCTTCTGAACTGGCTAAGCTATTAACTACCAAGTTTTAAGTCACATGACATGCTGAAGAATTAGGAATGATAACTTTGAATAAAATGTCAACAATAGTTGTGTCTTTAATGACACAATTTGGTTTTTCTCTTTCCTTTTAATAAACCTCTCACAAAAGTTGGTTGTACCTAGTTATAATCACCATGACCCTAACCATTATGTCCATTCAACTTTTTTTAGCTGAAGATTATACATATTAGTACAGATGATGTTGCTTAATTTTTTTGTAAAAAAATTACTTAAAAATAATATAAAAATACAAAATATAAAAAAAATACTTTGCTTGCAAGAGTAATATTGTGAAGTTATTAATGTGTAATTTTTTAGTTAAAGATAAAATAGGGTAAAGTGGCTTTCTGAATCTCAAAAACACAGTTAAATGTTGTATATTACTCTAAAACTACTATGCCTTTCTCAGATATTGGTTCTCACATATACAAAAGCAATAAAATGGGCTCATGTGTTCTCTCATCACAATTCAGTGGTATCAGTCTATAGGCATCACTTCTTCCCCAACATTGTGGCTTCCCAACACACATTGTGGCTGGTTCGATTACTTCATCACTATGGAGAAAATTCCAGTGTAAAGGTGCCTTCCTTCAATGCAGAAGAGCAATTTGTACATAAGTGAAATATTTCAGAATTTTCTTTGGGCTTTGAGAATTGAAAGAATTTGCCCAGGATGACACATCTAGGGATATGGGAGAGTCACATCTTGATCTCACATTCCATGTCTGGTTCACTAATCACTCACACTTTTTGAAGGCATCAAAATAGAGAAATGTGACTGAACCCAACTGGTATTTGATTAGAATATTATTTATCCATATTCTTTAACAAATGGAATAATTTTAAATAAAATGAACTGCTTAATAAGACTGAGTTTCAGCCTCTATAAGCCTATACACAATTGGTTGGCAGAGTAGAAAAAGAGCTGGTCCTGGAGTTATTAAAAACAAATAGATTTAAAAACAAAACAAAACAAAACAAAACAAAACAAAAAAACCCATGAGTTCAAATTCTGCCCTAAACACTAGTTTAATGAAACCCAGTTTCCTCTATTGTAAAATGTGGCTAATAATAATACTTACCTTACATGTATTTTGTGAATATCAAGTGAAATAATATTTCCAAAGTGTCTATTAATATAGTGTCTGTCACACATTAGGCACTAATATATATTTCCTTTCCCTCTTTTTTTGACAAGCAGAGGCTGAATGGCCACTACTTATGGTTGTTTTAGAGGGATTTCTCATGTAGATTTGAGTTAAACTAAAAGCCATTCCAATTTAGAGGTCCTGTGATTCTATGATATCATAAAATGGTGAGTGAAGCATAAGTATGGCTATAAAGTGGAAAATGGCAATACTCAGCCACATATAGACTCATAATATGAATATTTCTGACAGCCATGTTGACTTGGCTTGAGTTTTCTCTATAATTGCCTCAATATCCCACTTTATTTTGTTAGAATGTGTAGACACAGTTGCCTGGCATAGTAACACACAGCCCGTTTTACCATTGCTCATCTCAGTAATATTGTTTATAATTCCTTTCATGAGTGTGCTTGTCCTAAGTGGAATCAACGCTATTCAAAAAGAATCATTCACTCTGAGAACTCTAACAGCATTTCCCATGAAATCTGACTCACATGCAAAGACAGTTCTTAGAGAGAGAAAGCCCTACTATAGATTTGATAGATCATTTACTTCAAATTGCTCTCAGCTAGGATGCTGGTCTCCTCATTCTTGATATCTATTCTCCCTTACAAACTCAGAGTTTTAACTTTACTTGGTTACCGCAATATCAAAACACCTTCCCCTCCCTTTTAAAGAAAGCTGTACTTTAAGGAGGGCAAACATGCATCATCAGGCAATGTGGCATGATGGCAAGAACACAGTTAAGAGAACTGGGTACTATTCCTGATTCTGACACTTAATAGCTATGTGATTATAGATAAGCTATTTCAATTCTTTGAGCTTCAGTTTCCCTTATCTAAAAAATTGAAGTAACAACATTATCACATAGAATATATTATGTAGAAAGTTCATGGTTGTTATATAGAAAGTGCTTTAAACATTATATAAATGTGTGCCAATGTAATTACTTTCCTCCTAGAGTTTGAATGTTGAAGAGAAAAATGTATTTGAGTCCTTCGATCATCATTCCATCTTTATAAACATTTCAACATCGATAGAAAATTAAGGCTGCTTCACTCCTCATATAATTGTGGTTACTACTTTTCTCTTTTCCAAAAATTCAACAGACTTGAATTAAATCTCTCTTATATTGAAGGACCCATGGTCCCTGGTAATAAGTATGCAAAGATTAAAAATGACAATATATTAAAATTCACAGCTCATTTCCAATGTGTATTTCTAAACTAATACATCGCTCCATACATACTCAGATACAGCTAGATATATTTTTTGTTCCTTTCATGTAACATTTTATCTTCTACCTTTGTTCTTTTTACTTTTTTTTTACTTTTAGTATCTTTCATGCCTAGAATGACTTCCTTCCTGATCCCTTTCTCTTATTATCCCTACATTCCTTCAAACTTTAACTTAACTATCCCTTTCTTTCTAGATTCCCTGACACTTGTTGATCAAATTTGAAATTATCTTTAATTTATTGTTTTTTCTCTACATCATATAAGCTTATGTGAATATGTGCTACTCGCAGTTGAATGGAATATCTTTGAATGAAGGGCTATTTCATTTTTTCTTTGCTATTTCATCACTTGAATAGATAACTTTATTCAAGTATGAATACCCCCAACTTTAGACTTAGGTTAACATTTATTTTTATCATTTCAAAAGTTCTAAGATTCCCTTAAGAATTCTTCCACCACTGAAAAAAAAGGTAAGAATATCCCTTTACCTTAGTCTTTGAAAATTATTGTGATTAGAAAAAGAACTCATTCCCAATTGCATAAATTTCTATTTTGCTAATCTTGTCCCTGAATTGTATGTGTTGTGTATAATCACATCCATTCTACATGTCTTTTTGGCTTCTTAGGCTCAGCCAGAATATTTGCTCCATGGGAGCAACCCTAATATCTGAAGTCACAAACATGCCATGAAAAGATGATAGGAATTGTCTTATAACCAAAAGTTCATAAGATTTAGAATTGGGAGAAACCTTAGAGTTAAACTAATATAATTCCTTTATTTGATAGATGGGAATATAGGTACTCAGAATAAGTGTCTTACTCATGAGGTCTTAAACAGTAAAACAACAGAGCAGATATTTTAACACAGGTCTTCTGAGTACAAATTTAGTCTCCTTTCCACTATTCTATGCACCATAGAAAGTGCTTGATAGGAGAATTTTACTAAATAACAAACATAAAATCATAACCTCTATCCATCTGCTAGTCATTTGGTCACCAAATAATTCTCAAATATTTGATTGTTATAGGGAGGAATGAAGGATTATATTTCACTGCCCTTTTAAAATTAATAAATTATTTTTCTTCTTGATAAATTGCTTAGCTCAATAAAAAAAGTTGATACTTGGCTATAAAATAATTTGAAATATAAAGAAGTTAAGTAATATTTACATATTTGACCAATTTATGAGTTCATGGAACAGCTCTAGAAGTGAAAAGGGGAAAATGTTTAGTTTCATTTAAAGCCTTTGTTCTTTCAATTTTCAGTCTCCACTTTATATCAAAATGTTCTGAATATATGCTAATTGCAGCCTTTTTTGTTGCAAAAAGAGCACCATATAAAAGTCTATTGGCCCTGGATGAATTCAAGTGAATATTCATTGATCTACTCCAGAGCAATGATATAAGTATGATAGGCAAGCTCTTCACAGTCTTCACTAAAGCTAGACGGAATTTTTTCATTCAATGCACATAATCAGTCATGTTGGAAATAAATCTTGGAACCTTCTCCTGATTTATAGAAGAGTACTGGGTTGAAATGAAAACTTTTACAATTAGTAGCTTTATAACTTTCACCAAATCAAGTACATTCTTGAATCTCAGTTTCCCCATATGTAAAATGGCAGTAATAAAATCTGCAGTACTGATGTTGTTGGATTCAGGTAAAGGGTTCTGTAAACCACAAATTGCTATAAAAATGTCAGTTATATTTTTAATTGACTGCTTCAACTATTTACATACCTTCACTTATTGATCTTACAAATTTGGATCTGAATTTGGAGTCAAGTTCAAATCCTCCAAGTTCAATGTGAAATGACTGGAGATTTTATCATATAGATAATGCAGATAATGCTACTAACAATAACAATAATAGTTATTTTAATAATAGAACAATGCAGATCATTAAATGTATGGTGGAAGAAATGACTTTATAAAAATTATAGTATTCTGTTATTAACACACTATGTGATCTTGGGAATTTAATTATATAGCCATTGTGTCATTGTTTGTAAAAATGAAAGCATTAAACTAGTTATCTCCAGGAATGTCTTCTAGCTTTAAATTTTATAATTTCTCTTTTTATATTGTTGTTATATCAAGGTATTTTTCGATATACTATGACAGGACATGTGCAGATGGAGACACCCCACCCCATACTTTTTATTTTGTTTTGCTCCCTGCTTGCCCAAAAACTATCATCTGGGAGATGAAAGTTGACTCTAGTTGTTCTGGGAACTGATTAATTAAATCCTTTTCCTGGCAGATCCATTAATATCAACACAGCATGGCATAGATATTGACATGGTGAGAAAACATTGCTTTCAACAATAGGGTTCTGTTGACAAAACAATGTAATGTTTGGACCATTAACAACAATTCAGGAATCCATCTTCTCTATCAGTCTCATTTAGCTGACAAAAAAAAAGAAAAAAACAGTGAGACATGGAAAACAAAGTGTATTGACATTAAATATGTATGCAGGGTTCTCCACATATCAGACCACCCATTTGGCATTTATTTTAAGCTAGGAAGATATCTAACTCATCTAAATGACAATGCTTTGCAGATCTTAGCAAGGGATTCCATAACAACCTCACTATATTACCATGGGATCAGTAAACACCAGAGAGTAAGTCCAGTAAAGAGAAGAGGAAAACATTTTAGAAAAATAGAACATAATGTTAATATTGTAAGGGTTTTTAAATAATAATCAGTTCAATGTCCTCAAAATACAGAGTGGAAAAGTAACCTGCCCAAGTTGTAGAATCAGGACTAGAAGCTAGATTTTCTGGCCCAATACTCAGCTAGTATTAATTGAGCACTTATTACTTGCAAAACAAAATATTAAGTGCAAGAGAGGAGAAAATGAAATTTAATGAAATTTGTTGAAAAACGATGTTCCCTACCTTCAAAGCTCATAACATCTAAAGAAGGGGTAAAGAAATACACACAAAGATAGATTAGAGAATAAAATCCCAAAGGAGAAAGAAACCATGGTATTATACAAAATATCAAACAAAACTAAGGACATGTACATTATCTTCAAGAATTCAAAGGATTGCCATTGAGATGAAGAATCAGGTTTGTTCCTACGCGGCAATAGTAGGTACAAGTCAAAGGGGCAGATTTTGAAATGGTAATAGGGGGCAAAAAACTTTTCTAATCATTGGAGCAATCCAAAAGTTGGAGTGTGCTCCCTAGAGAGGTACAGAGGTACATCTCAGTAATGATCTTTAAGCAAAGACTGGATGAATACTTTCCCACTATCTCATAGAAGTTATTTTTATTTTCTTAATATACTAAAAAGTGAGGTGGCACAGTGCAAAAAGTGCTGATTTCTGAATCAAAATACCCAGATTCAAAACACTTTGGTCACATATACCCATATGACCTTAGGCACATAATTTCACGTATTTAGATTATATTTTCCCATTGGTAGATAAATTTGTTTCCTCACATTACTAAATCTATATTCTATGAAATGATCAACTAGACTGACTAATGATGTTCTATGAATCTGTGAAAATTGCATAAGGCAATGGAAACTAGGAAGAATTTAGAAAGATTATGGAATATTTGGTTTCTGATTCTAGGCTTAGTAAGAATAATAGCTAGCTTTTATAGAATGCTTAAAGCACTATATAGAATACTTGCAAAAACACTATACATATATTACTTCATTTGATCCACACCACACCATTATGAGGTAAGTGATATCACTTCACATCACTGAGACAGAGATAGGTGAAGCTACTTACCTAGGGTCATGCTCTGAAATATATGGAGATACACATACACATAGATTCAGAGAGACAGGGGGAAAAAAGACAGAGAGACAGAGAAAGATATAGAAACAGAGAGACAGAGACAGAGAGACAAAAAGAAAGATAAATAATTACTTAGATGAAAAACAAACAAACAAACAAACAAAAACACCCAATGCAGCTATTAGATGAAAGGGAAAAAAAAAACAGAAAACAAGAAAAAAGAAAAATAAAAACTCCACAAAGGGTAGTAAATTACTTTGAAATCTAAAGATTTGGTTTTCAAAAGCTAGTTCTGTAATTTACTAATGTGTGGCTTTGTCAATTCGTTTTTCCCATCTGTGAGTTTAAGTATTTGGAACAAATGATACTTGAAGTCCCTTTAAGTTCTAATAGTCTGTGATATTTAAGGATAGAACATATTTTATCAGAGAAGTAAAGGACCACAACTAGTCTCTAATGTACTTATGATATTTGCCTAGATGGCATGAGGTACCACTTCTCTTCCCTAATGTTAATTCCATCCTAATTATGAGGAAGACTAGATCCTGATAATACCTTCCTGATACATAAATCTGGTAAAGAGGAGTCTGTCTACATAGGATTAATTCATGAATTTAGTAGCCAGAGAGTTTAGAGAAACATAGGGTGCTCCCTGTCTGCCAGTTCTGTAACTAACAATTTATATTCTGGTATAGCAACTTTCCTGAGGCAGTAGAGGAATTTGTTGTTGACCTTTCAGTAAGTCTTAACATTGATATCCAAGGCTCTCCTCAGCCCAAATTAATATGGTTAGTTATAGTAATAGAAACCTGGAGATAAGACAAAGGTTAGGTAATCACTTCTGTTCCAACTTTTCCCTTCCCTCCCTCCACCTCCTTCCCTAGATAGCAGGCAGTCTCATACATGTTGAACATGTTAAAGGATATATTAAATACAATGTATGTGTACACATCCATACAGTTCTCTTGTTGCACAAGAAAAATCGGATTCAAAGAGGTAAAAATAACCTGGGAACAAAAGCAAAAGTTCTAGTAGTCCACATTCATTTCCCAGTGTTCCTTCTCTGGGTGTAGCTATTTCTGTCCATCATTGATCAATTGGAACTGAATTGGATCTTCTCGTAGGCGAAGATATCCAATTCCATCAGAATATATCTTCATATAGTATTATTGTTGAAGTGTATAATGATCTCCTGGTTCTGCTCATGTCAACTTAGCATCAGGTCATGTAAGTCTCTCTAAACCTCTCTGTATCCATTCTGTTAGTCATTTCTTACAGAACAGTATAATATTTTGTAATATTCCATATTCATATTCCATAACCTTTATATACCAAAACTTAACCAACCATTCTCCAATTAGTGGGCATCCATTAAATTTTCAGTTTTTAGCCACTACAAAAAGGGCTGTCGCAAACATTTTGACAATTATACGTGCCTTTCCCTTCTTTAATATCTCTTTGGGATATAAGCCCAGTAATAATACTGCTGGATCAAAAGATATGCAGTTTGATCACTTTTTGAGCATAATTCCAAATTGTTGTCCACAATGGTTTGATCTGTTCCCAACTCCACCAAAAATGCATCAGTGGCCCAGTTTTCCTGCATCCCCTCCAACATTCCTCATTATTTTTTCCTGTCATCTTAGCCAATCTGACAGATGTGTAGTGGTATCTCATTTTTCTATCAGTAGCGATTTGGAACATACTTTTATATGAGTAGAAATAGTTTCAATTTTATCATCTGAAACTTGTCTGTTCATATCCTTTGACCATTTATCAATTGGAGAATGTCTTGATTTCTTACAAATTAGAGTCAATTCTCTATATATTTTGAAAATGGGGCCTTTATCATAACCTTTAATTGTAAAATTTTTTCCCAGTTTATTGCTCCCCTTCTAATCTCGTTTGCATTAGTTTTGTTTGTATAAAAGCTTTTAAACTTGATATAATAAATTTTTTCTATTTTGTGATCAATAATGATTTCTATTTCTTATTTGGTCACAAATTCCTTCTTCCTCCACAAGTCTGAGAGGTAAACTATCCTATATTCCTCTAATTTTTTATAATCTTGTTCTTTTTACCTAAATCATGAACCCATTTTGATTTTGATTTGATTTAGTGTACGTTGTTAAGTATGGATCCATGCCTAGTGTCTGCCATACTAATTTCCAGTTTTCCCAGCAGTTTTTGTCAAATAGTGAATTCTTATGCCAAAAGTTGGGATCTTTGGATTTGTCAAACACTAGATTGCTATAGTTATTGACTATTTTGTCTTATGAACCTTACCTATTCCACTGATCAACTAGTTACACAATACCAAATGGTTTTGGTGGCCACTGCTTAGTAATATAGTTATAGATCAGGACCAGCTAGGCTGCCTTCATTTGATTTTTTTTTTCATTACTTCTGTTGAAATTATTGACCTTTTGTTCTTCCACATGAATTTTGTGGTTATTTTTTTTAAGTCATTAAAATAGCTTCTTGGGAGTCTGATTGGTATAGCACTAATTAAATACATTATTTTGGGTAGTAGGGTCATCTTTATTATATTTGCTTAACCTATCCAAGAACACTTAATATTTTTTCCTATTGTTTAGACCTGATTTCATTTGTGTGGAAAGTGTTTTATAGTTTTTCTCATATAGTTTCTGACTTTCCTTAGGCAGATAGATTCTCAAATATTTTATGCCTTTTCGTGAGATGTAGTAACCCCACTTTACCCTTTTTCTGGTACAATTTCTTTTCCACCTCTAGATTCTTTTTTATGTTATAACAGTAAAACCAAATGATGCCTGTATTATTTATGTATACTCATAACAGAAATATAGTTGCTATGATTTTTTTACTTTTTTATGTTTTTCTTGAGTCCTATCTTTAGAGATCAAACTTTTTGTTTAGTTCTGGTTTTTTTCATCAGAAATAAATGGTATTCACCTATTTCATTGAATGTCCATCTTCTTCTCTGGAAAAAAATTCAATTTGGCTGGGCAAATTATTCTTGGCTGCATACCAAGTTCCTTAGATTTTTTGAATATCAGATTCCAGTCTGTTTGATCCTTTAATGTGGACACTGCTAGATTCTAAGTAATTCTTATTGTGGCTATTTGAATTTTTTTCTAGCTGCATGTATTTTTTTTTCCTTGGTCTGATAATTCTAGAATTTAGCCACAATATTTCTTGGAGTTTTGAGTTTGGGATCTCTTTCAGTAGGTGATCGATGGATTCTTTCAATGTCTATTTTACCCTCTGTTTATGTAACATCTGGGCAGTTTTCTTTAATGATTTCCTGAAAAATAGTGTCTAAACTTTTTTTCATCATAATTTTCAGGAAGTCCAATAATCTTCAGATTATCTCTTCTAGAACTATTTTCCAAGTCTGATGTATTCCCAAGGAGATATTTAACCATTTTTTCTACTTTTTTTTTGTTTGTTTGCTTGCTTGTTTGTTTTGCTTGACTGATTTGTGGTGTCTCCTCCAGTCCTTCATTTCCAATTGTTCAGTTCTGATTTTTACTTTTATTTTATTTATCTAATTTTTTTTCTGAAACTGGGGTTAAGTGACTTGCCCAGACACTGATGCATTGTTGGTGGAGTTGTGAAAGAATCCAACCATTCTGGAGGGCATTCTGGAATTATGCCCAAAAAGTTATCAAACTGTGCATACCCTTTGATCCAGCAATGCTACTACTGGGCTTATGTACCAAAGAAATACAAAAGAAGGGAAAGGGACCTGTATGTGCCAAAATGTTTGTGGCAGCTCTTTTTGTAGTGGCTAGAAACTGGAAAATGAACGGATGCCCATCAATTGGAGAATGGTTGGGTAAATTATGGTATATGAATGTTATGGAATATTATTGTTCTGTAAGAAATGACCAACAGGATGAATACAGAGAGGAGTGGAGAGACTTACATCAACTGATGCTGAGTGAAATGAGCAGAATGAGGAGATCATTATACACTTCAACAATGATACTGTATGAGGATGTATTCTGATGGAAGTGGATATCTTCAACATAGAGAAGAGCTAATCCAATTCCAATTGATCAGTGATGGGCAGAATCAGCTACACCCAGAAAAGGAACACTGGGGAATGAGTGTAAACTGTTAGCATTTTTTGTTTTTCTCCCCAGGTTGTTTTTACCTTTTGAATACAATTCTTCCTTTGCAACAACAACAACAACAAAATTCGGTTCTGCACATATATATTGTACCTAGGATATACTATAACATACTTAATATGTATGGGAATGCCTGCCATCTAGGGGAGGGGTAGAGAGAAGGAAGGGAAAAATTCGGAATAGAAGTATCAGGGATAATGTTGTAAAAAATTACCTATGCATAGGTACTGTAAAAAAAAAAATGTTATAATTATAAAATTAATAAAAAAAAAAGAAAAATCCTTAAAAAAAAATGACTTGCCCAGGGTCAGGGTCACACAGCTAGGAAGTATTAAGTGTCTGAGGCCATATTTGAACTCCCATCCTCCAGAATTCAAGTCTGGTGCTCTATCCACTGCGCCACCTAGCTGTCCCCCAGTTCTGATTTTTAATGAATTATTTTCTTTATATACTTTTTAAAAATTTATTTTTGTAATTGTCCAATTGAATATTTAAATGAGTTGTTTTATTTTATGGAATTTTTTTCCATTTCTCCAATTTTATTTTTGGAGAGCTATTTTCTTTTTCCATTTCACTGATTCTGTTTTTTCAGGGAATTGATTTATTTATCCACATCTTTTAATGAGTGTGATGACTTATCCAGACCCTCTTGCCAAACTTCCCTTTCCTTTCCCCATTTTTCCTCTAGCTCTCTTCAAGAGCCTTTTAAAATTTGTTCTATGAGAGCCTTGTGTGGTGACAACCATATCCCCTTTGGGGATTCATCTAGAGATGATCTGTTTTTAGTCTCCTCAAGGTTTAATGTCTGCTCTGTATCAGTATAGAACCTATCTATATAAGTGAGTTAGAGCTCACTTTTAACTTTTACTCATTTTGACAAAAAAGAAACAAAGAAAACAAACAAAAACAACTGTGGTTTGCTTTTGAGGCAGTATGATATTACCAAGTTTCTCTACAGAGTACAGGAAGTAGCAATGAAGCAGCAGGGGACAGCAATGGCTGTGCTGTGCCTGCACAGCAGTTGCCCTTGGAGAGCATGCTGAGTCACTTCAGGTGCTGTGTGGATGTGGCCAGGTCCTGAGGGACTTTATAGTTTCAGGGTCACACTATTTACCCCTTGTATTTATAGCTTATCTGCTGATCTACCAGCTTGTGCCATAGCCAAGTAGCTCACACTGTGGTAAAGTTCTCCAGGCAAATTTTCTGGCAGCTGAGACCACACCCTGACCCCGCCAGTCTGTTCAGCATTAGTTGCCTTCTGTAGTCTCACTGCCTGCCTCAGATCTGCCCTGGTCTAATCATCTCTGCCTGTGAGCAAAAACAGACCTTTTCTGGTGAATTTTGAGAATATTTTCTATTAGTAATGTGTTGTACTTCCAACATTTGTGGGTTTTTTTCAGTCAAGCACTAATTCTGAGGCTGCTTCATGAAAGAAGTAATCTGAGGGCAAAGAAGAGCTTAGATAGGTGTGTATGTCCTCTCTACCATCTTGGCTCTGCCCCCCTAGGTACAATTATTATTTCCATTTTAGTGATGAGAAAACTGAGGGAGGTTAAATAAATTGTGCAAAGTATTAGAGGGAAAAATTTAACTCAATTTTATCCATTGTGCCACCCAGCTGCCACAATTTTTACTCATACCAAACCTAACTCTGCTCCTATGAAATCCCATTCCTTCTCTCTGAGATCAAGGAGTACATATTTAATTGTTTTTTCTATATAGCAGTTATTCTTATATTTGAGCATACAAGTTATGTTTCTTCAAATCCTCTCTTTTAGATTAAACAACTGATTTAGTTTAGAGTACACATACAAAAAAATTTTGGTAAATGATTGTGGATATATGTATGTATATAAGGATGGATTAATGAATGGATGTATGCATGAATGCATGGACAGATGTATGATCTAAGACATATACTTGCTCGTAAAACATCCTTTCTAAAAAAGAAGTGGGTTTTTTGAGGGGAAAGCAATCTAAGTGAGATATTTAATAGAATAAAAAAAGCATAACTATGGTGAAATACACGGGACAGCTTCTGGAATACACGGGAGCCACCTGACAGTGGCTGCTGGAGGTCCAATCCAGAATGCATCTCCTTTTGTGAGAAAGGATGATACAAGGAGACTGAGAGGCAATTGCTGTTCTCTGACCTCCCCACTGAGAGACCATTTTGTTGTCTGACCTCTCTCCTCTTCCCTTTGCCTCCAATTTATTTCATTCCCAGTCCATAAGCAACACCTGTGTCAGCAAAGGCTGCTTTGCAACTCCTTTCAGATGTTATGATCCGAAGCTGTGGAGGCTCTCAGAGAACTGACCTGTCCCTTAACATAACTAACACATTACAAGAGACAGCATATAATTTATAGAGATAGACAGAAAGAAATACTGGATGTAAAGTTGCTGAAGCGACAGTTCAAGGATTTGAACATACCATATACATGTTTTGTTTGCCTTTCCTTTGATTGAATGCTTGTCTATAAGGCTCCTCTCAAGAAAGTACAGAAGGTCATAGATAAGTCTTAGAGGGTATAAAAAAGGTTCATGGATCAGGAAAAATACATTACCTTTCATTTGAATACCTTACAGGTTGAAATTTTATAGAGTACATAAAATAGCAATAAAACATAATGGAGAAAATAAAGATAATTCGCTTTCTCAGGAGTATTGATCATCAGGCAAGGCATTGTTTTATTCTCTATAATTTCTCAGCAATTGAAAAAAAAGGATAAATGTTCTATATTCTTAATTTAAATAAGTTATACAATACAGTGAGACACTAAGTGCTCCTTGCATTTAGTTCATGATTATAAAATCATTTCCAGCTCGAAGAAGTTTCCTTGCATGTTGTATTTACATTTTTCGAAGTCCAACTTTGAAGAACTTGCATGAATAATTCATTAGCTTCAATGTTTAAAGACTGAGTACCAGGCTTTTTATTTCTACTTCTCACTTGGTGCACACATTTGCCACAGACATGTCAACAATAACTGAAAGATTCACTTTCTTCCCTAAGACTCCCCTTCCTTTCCCCACTCCCTCCCTGAGTAAAAGGAAAAAATAAAAACTCAGAGTATCCCTCATTATGTAGGGGCTTTGGCAATTTCATGTCACATTGAATGGACAACTACTCACATTTTCTACTTCCCTTTAATATGTACCGAGGAAGTCAATTAGGTTTTAGTCACAATGATACTGTGCCTGTAATCCACACATAAGCAGCTCAGTGGAGTGGAACACAACCTGCAGAACAGAAGGAATTCTTAAGTAATTTATTTTGGGGTCCAGCTGCTATACAATTGTATAAAAATGCTAAGGATAGATGGCTCAGGTAAAAGTCATAGAAACATAGATTGAAATCTTTTGTCAAACTAAAGCATCTACAAATGTAAGAGCCGAAATTGATTTGTGATATCAACTAGCTGAAACCCTTTCTTTTACAGTGAAAGAAACTGAGGCTTAGAGCGATTACATTATTCCCCCATAGGTATGCAATAAATTATGTGGCAGAATAGGAACCCATGATTACAGTACAAAACGCCCTTTTTCTAAAGTTCACTCAATTCATATCTACTCCCAATCAAAAATTCTAGTATCTCATATCTTCTTGCCTTCATGACACTACTCTTACTTCCTCAGTGATTTCATTGGCAAAGCAGGAATTGTCTTTTTCTTTCTTTTCTTTCTTTTTCATTTCTTCTTCCTTTCCTTCTTTTCTTCCTTCTTTTTTCATATCTAATAGCCATTCATGTCCCACAGGACTCTGTTGTGGTACCTCTTCTCTTCCCCCTATACTTTATTACACTTGGTGATTTTTTTCAGCTTGAACATTTTTAATTGCCATCTTTGTCCTGATGATACGAGATATACTTTTCCAATCTTAATGTCTTAAAACCTCCAAATTTGCTTAACCAACTGCATCTTGAACATCTCAGACTTGATATCTTGTAGACAACTTAAATTCAAGATGTCCAAAATTGAAATTTCTTTTGCCCCAACAAAAACAATACCCACTAACCAAATACAAACCTCTTCATTTCCAAACTTCCCTGTTAGAGCCAATGGCATGACCCAAACACTCAGATTTAAAAATTCAGATATCATCTTCAACTCATCACTCTCTCCTACTGTCCAATCTATTGCTATATTCTGTCAATGTTGCCTTTATAAAATCTGTTTTATATGTCCCTTTCTTTCCTTTGCCATCATTCACTTCCAAACCTTCATTACCTCATCCCGTATTATTGCAAGCCAGTTGGCTACTCTCTAGGCATGTAGTCTACCCTATCCATCTTCCATGTAGCAGGTCAAATTAATCCCCTTAAATGTAGATTTGACTGTCACCCCTCTTCCATTCAATCAATTTCAGTGCCACCTTTTCACTTCTAGAACAAAATATAAAATCATCTGTTTAACATTCAAAGCCCCTTCACAACTAGACCTTGTTTTATTTATCTTGTGTTCTTACATTTTACTTCCCACCACTTTCTATCCAGCGGTACTACCAGTGTGGCTGTACCTCACACAATAATATCTTCAGATTCTGGAAATTTTCATTGTCTCTTCCATTTCTGGAATATCCCTCCTCCTTCTCTCCACTACATGGCTTCTCTGACTTCCCTCAAATTTCTGCTAAAATTCTACTTTTCACAGAAAGCCTTTCCCAATCCTATATAATTTTTATGTCTTTTTAAAATATTTCTAATTTATCAAATATATATCTTATTTGTAAATAGCTATTTGCATATTGTTTCTGTCTTTAGACTATGAGCTTCTTGTCTCTTCCTTTTTTCCCAAGTACTTAATACAACAGTAGGATTATCATAGGCACTTAATAAATGCTTACTGACTGATTTATTAACTGAAAATATTGATGACAAAGTAATGTAAGTGTAATTTATTCTGTACTTGAGATCAGAGCCTTTAACTTTGGTCCTCAACTCTACCATTTTCTCATTGTATGACTCAGATAAAGTATTATAGGTCTCTGGGCTTCATGTCCTTAATTTTAACAATGGAGAGTTTGAGCACATAATCTCTAACATCCTCTCCAGCTCAATGATCCTTTGATTCCATTATTAGGGAACAGGATCATAGTGTTGGAGTTGAAAGGAAACTTAGAAAACATCCAGTTCAATTCCTTTCTTTTACAGAAGAGGAAACTGGGGCTTTGTGGGAGTTAAATAACTTTTCCATCATCAAAAATCTAATTCAGAATTATATTTTATGTCTTCTTGAATTTCAGTATAGTGTTGTTCTACTTAATAATCTATACTATTTTTTTGAGAATATCCTGAGAATTTGTTGAAAGATTTCCCCCCTCCCTTACAACTTTGTATTCACTTTTTAATTCTGAAAAACAATAATTGGCATGAATTATCATTGGATATTTATGAAATTGAACACGACCATTTCTGTTATACAAAATTCCGGAAAACTAGACAAAACATCATTGTCTTTTTATTTGTTCAACACATAAGTCTCCCTGTAAACTTTTCCACTGGTAAATATCCTTTCTCTCTATTCTTTTTCTTGGCTGTTGCATTCCTAGAATACTCTAGTTTTTCTCTTTCTCAAACTACTCATTTTCTTATTTACTGATTTTTTTTCCTCTTTCACCTTATTTCCCAAGACTATCTATGAAGCCTTCTCTCCCCTTCTTCTCGTAAACTTTAAACACTTTCTTGACTAGAAGTTCTTAATCTAGGGTTTATAAAAGAAACAAACAAAAAAAAAACAACATATTTTTCTCTCTGTACACACACACACACAGATACACATACATAAATATAGACATATATAAATGTATATGTGAATATACATATGTATATAGATATACATGTATAAATATGTGAACAAAATTATAAATAATTTTCTTTGTTATTCCAGTCATTTCACTTTGTCTATTAAAAATATTTAATACATTGAGAATCCATTGACTTTGGCAGACCATCAAAATGGTCTGTAATGTTAAATAACACCAATAACAACAATTTGAGAATTCCTGCTCTTGATTTGATTTCACCTCTTTTGACTGATCCCTATATTCTCTGAAATAATCTCTCCTTCTTGGAATCTTTGGAATCTCCTTCCTAAAATCCAAATTAATCCAATTGCCTCATTATAATTCAAGGAGGTAGAACTCAAATAGGTTAAGTGACTTATTCTGCTTAATAAAGAGAATAACTCAGAAGGTAGAATTTGAATTTAGGTACCTTGCTTCCAGGTGATAACTAGCTGGTGCAGAGAATAGAGTGTCAGGAAATCTTTTCCAGGAGTTCAACTCTTGCCCTGGATTCTTACTGGCTGTGTGACCCCAGGCAAATGACTGTTTCAATTTCCTCATCTGTAATATGAGTTAGGTAAGAAAATAGCTAAATCCCTATAGTGTCTTTATTAAGAAAACCTCAAAAGAGTGCATAGATTTGAAAACAGCTGAAAAAATTACAATCTGTCTCTAAGTTTTGCCTTCTTTCTTATTTCCCTGAACATCTATAAATTTAGCAATGTGTAGATGAAACTTGATGATATAATTGATTGTATTCAAAATGTTTGTTTTCTGCAACTTCTAAACACTTCACACTTAAAATTGATACACCTTAATTGAAAGGTTTCCATTAATAAAAGGTAGCGTGAGACAGCAAAAGACATAAGTGAGACCACATAGCTTCAGAAAACCATGGCTTGGCATCCCAACTCTAATACCTATTAGTAGATGACTATTCAAAATTCACTTAAAATTTCTTAACCTCAATTTCACCATCTGTAAAACAGTCATAAAAGAACAGATCTTACCTATCTCATGAAGTTGTTGGGAAGCATACACCTGACAAATATAAAAATACTTAGAAATAGCTACTATTGCGGGGCTTTTTAAAAGAGTTAGGATTGAAAACAGTTGGAAAGTGACAGAGAGATGTTTAAAAGTTATATATTTGTGTATAGGTAGGAAATTTATCTAGAAGCAAAGTAGATTTGACTTTTTTTTTTAATTCTTGGCAGTTGCAGTTTTCAAAATCATCTTTCAACAATTCAGCATTAATCAGGCTTCCAATGTTCAGTTTCCCAGGTTAGTTCTCATCACAATATGGGATCTTGCCGATGAAAAATGTATTTTTTCAGTACAATCAAAATGATAATTTTTTCAATATCCATCTTTAGAACACTTTTTCCACATACGACATAAGCGTATACGAAATGTAACTGCTCAAAACTTCTATTATCCCAGAATGTGTTAGGAAAACAGAATACGTTCTTAGAGGCTTTTGTGACATTTGTTCTTCCTACATCTTAACAGATCCATTTTCTTGACTTATTCTACAAGGCATTTAAAGTCTCAAAAATGCCTCCATCAGGAAGGAATGCAATTATTTTTAAGGAAAAAAAATGTTGGCTTCAATTTCACCAACTATAAAAAGCAATGAAAAGAAAGTGACTATATTGCATTCTAGCTTCCCCAGCCCTTGAACCTGAGCATAATAGTTTTCAGGCTGTATCTTCAAAGGCAATGTGGTAGCCATCCCTGGGTCAATGGCAGATACTAGAAAACAAACAAACAAACAAGAAAATGTACTGAATAGTGTGGGGAGGCTGGTGAGAGGTCTAAGAAATATGACATTTGCTGATTGGATGAAGGCAGTTGCCTGAAGGAGAGCTATTTTATCTAGGGACAGGATTGCTGTCTTCAAATATTTGCAAGACTATTATAAAAAGGACATGAAATTTTTGGATTTGAAAGTGAGAAAAAGGTAGAGGACAGGGTTTGCAGCCCAAAAATAAAAGGAATAAAATTTAAACAATAAACACTGTCTACAATTAGACTATGTCATAAAAGACCAAATTCTTTGTACTTAGAAATGTTTGAGCAGAAGATTGATAACTTTCTATTATCTGAAGACATTTTAAAGGAAACTCCTCCATACTGCAAGAGGTTAGATTTGACAATTTCTGAGATTACTTTTAGATACAACATTTTAAGAAATAATAAATCCCAATTTGTGTGATTCTTATGACTGTATAGTGTACTAATTTCATTAAACAAGGGTTTTTTCCCTTTGGATTTGATCTTTGATTTCATACTGGAATATTTCAAAAAGGAACTCTTCCAAGCAATTAATATTCATAACTTTTTTCTAAGTCTAGAGGTTAAGTGATTTGTCCACTGTTACATAGCCAGTATATGTCAAAAGAACTAATTACTGGATTTTATTACTTCAACAAATATTTATATAATGACTACTGTGAGCACAATACTATATTGGGGATATGGAAATATCTTTTTAAAGTCTTCAATATTGAAAAACATTTTTAATTTATTAATTTTATAATTATAATTTTTTGACAGTACATATGCATGGGTAATTTTTTTACAATATTATCCCTTGTATTCACATTTCCAAATTTTCCCCTCCCTCCTTCTACTCCCTCCCCAAGATGACAGGCAATCCCATATAAAATAAATGTGTTACAGTATATCCTAGATACAATATATGTGTGTAAAACCAAATTTATTGTTTCACGGTAAGAACTGGATTCCGATGGTGTAAGTAATCTGGGTAGAAAGACAATAATGCAAACATTTTTCACTCTTTTCCCAGTGTTCCTTCTCTAGGTGTAGCTATTTCTGTCCATCATTGATCAACTGGAACTGAATTGGATCTTCTCTATGTTGAAGATATCCACTTCAATTAGATATATATATCTTCATACAATATTGTTGTTGAAGTGTATAGTGATCTCCTGGTTGAAAAACATTTTAAAGAAATAATCAATTAGGTGATAATTATTTACTTAAAATTCATCATAGGATTTTTTTTTTATAAATATTTCATGTACAATTAAGATATGACTCATTTTGTGGAGGGGGGAAGTCTGAATTAAACTTAGGTTTCCAGATTCCAATATTAACTATCTATAGAGTATATCTCATAAGATCAAGACTAATAAAATAAAATATATGCATATATATATACATATATATATATATATATATATATAATCTACTTTACAAATCTGCCATAGAGTTTTAACACATGCATTAGGTATTAGAATGAATATTATATTCCCTGTGGGTTAGTTGGTTGGTTGGTTTTCATTTTCACATGGTCATCTGAAAAATCTACATGACTCTTTAGTCTCTGCTGTGAACAGGATAAAAAGCAAAATCTCTTTCTGTTTTCTCATTAATAAAATGTAAATTTTATATTTCAAAGATATATTTCAAAGATCTCAAGATGGCTTACTGAGGAAAGTGTTTCATAAAACTTAAAGTTCTCTAGAAGTATACAATGATGTTATTATAACTGACACCATTTTCATCATTTTCTCTTAAAATTGAATAGTTTAAGATCTATTGGGGGGCACAAACAGAGTTGTGTTCCAATGAGAATTTCAAGGCAATCATTTTTTTGGCCTCATTTACCATTTAGAAGCTTTTGGGATATGAGCAATATTTGGAGAAGTGTAATATCTGCTGGTATGTTTAAGGTGCTGATTGAAGGGGATATAAACATGTTTTGTTTATATTTCCTAGGAAATAAAATAATAATAATAATATAGTCTTGTCTTTGTTATTTTAAGAAACTACTGATATTGATAACTGCATTTGTTTTTATTGACTCACATTTTGTAGACAATTGTATATGTGTATATTTAAGTACATATAATGTAGGTAAACATACAACCATATATATATATATTACATATATATATGTATATATATGTAATCATGTTTTATATGCATAAACAAAGAACATTTGTTAAGTACCTATTTTGTATTTATGGGTTCTATAATACAAAAATTAAAAAAAAAAACAGCAGCAAAAATAGTCTCTCTCCTCAGGAATTTCATATAGAATATCTGATGATGAATTCCCTTAAGAGCCAGGTAACTCTCACTTAGAGTTCCAACTTTGGCAATTTGATTAGTTGACTTTGTATTTGTCACCTAACCATTTATTACTATAGGCAGTTCTCTCAAATTCCTAATGACATAGAAGGTGACAACAAAAATTAGCTGAGAAGTTTCCTCATGTACAGAATCCACCAAGTGAATTTGTGAGTTTATCTCTGCACCAGTCCTTAACAGAGTGACTAACACATAATCAGCATTTATATAGTGCCAGGCCCTTTTCAAATATCCTCTTATTTGAGTCTCACAACAACCTTGGGAGGTAGGTTCTGAATTATTCCCATTTTACATGTGAGTAAAGTGAGACAGGGAGAGGTAAAATGACTTGCCCAGTCTCTCAATTAGGAAATATATGAGGTTGGATGTAAATATAGAACTTCCTAATTTTAAGCCTAGTGTCCTGTCCACTGTGCAGTCCTAAATTGTAAGTTACTAATAGATAACAGTCCTTCTAAAGTTAGGGAGTAAAAGTAACATAATTTTCAGAGAAGTGAATTCAGAGACCCTAACCCTAAATTCTCACTCGATCAGCATGACTAAATACTGGAATAGAGACTGCAGTTTCAAGTCTTATAGCCTCTCTTGTAGTGGGTCATTTTGATCCTCATATAGTAGTCCTCCCCCAACAATAGCCAGGATATTTTTCCTCACTCCTTATTTTGAGAAGGAAATTCAAGATTTTGTTTCTCTAACTAATTTGTTCCTTGGCAGACTTTCCAGTGCTCTCTGCAGCTGCTGCAGTTCCATACCTTTGAGGACTCGTTTGCTGCAGTAGAAGAGCTGGGAGCTATGTTTAATTAAGCCAAGTTTGCTGAAACAAACCCAAGGGGGCATTGAATTTTGTAGCTACTAGCAATGATGAGAGCTCCCATTTCTGTAACATTTTAAAGTTTAGAAAGTTTTCCTAATCACTGCCCTGTGAGATGCATAATACAAGGCTTATTATTTCCATTTTCTAGACAGGGAAACTGAGTCTCAGAGAAGGCATGAACTCTCAGTGATTGAACTAAAGACACATTTTACCCTAATTTCCAGATCTCATTATGCTTTTAAATCATTTCTTTGGTCTCTCCTAATTACTCTAAAGGGAAAAGAAGAGCTCTAAGGAGAAATATTGGCAATACCAACTTGTTTTCATTTTTTTATGAAATGTTTCATAATTTTACCTTTGTGGGTTTTCTTCATTCACAGGATAGTCCCTCATTACTTTCTATATTAAAAAAAAAACAGTGTAAATCCTTTTTAACATGAAGAGATTGGATTTGGTTTTCTTTTAAGATATTTTTACATCTAAAAGTAGTATGATTTTGTGAGTTATTATGCCTGAGTGTATATTTGGATGGGTGTGGGAAGGACATCTTTCTAAATGATGGATGATCAAGTTTCCTTTGATAAACTGAATTTAGCTACATTAGTCCTTGGTCACTACCATATGCTCTTTATGTAGTATGGTAGTAATCTGTACCTTAATATGGCAATATGGTAAAAATCTCTAACCTTTAAAAAGTACCAAATTCTAATAGAAAATACATTCCCTGAAGCAAAAGGATATTTTGTTTTGGTGTTTATATCATATTTATTGTTGTTGTTTGGTAGATTGTCATATTTAATAAATCTTTGTGATACCATTTGCGGTTTTCTTGGGAAAAGATACTGGAGTGATTTACCATATCCTTCTTTATCTCATTTTATAGAAGTGGAATTGAGGCAAACAGTGTGAAGGGTCTTGCCCAGGATCATACTTGTTATAAGTTTCTGAGACTAGATTTGAACATAGGTCTTACTGATTCTAGCTAAGTACTGTACTTTATCTACTTGCCATCTCCTAGCATCTAGCTAACAAAATAGTTGCTTAAAGAATGTTTTTTTAAAATTATTCATATATATGAATATATAACTCTATATGAATGTATACATATATCTCTCTATATATATGTATATGTATATGTATATATATGTATATATATATATGTATACATATATATATACATATATATATAACATATATACAATTAACAAAATGTGTGATTGATGATAACAAATGGAGTAATCAATATTATAAGCATCTTAAAATAATAAAATTGGTTATTATTATTATTATATGTCCTTTTATATCTTAACACTCTGTGCTATTGAATCCCTTTCTCCCTTCACATTTTGCACATCTTCCCTTATCAAATTCAAACCTTAGATTATATTCAGGTATTACTGAAAGGAACTAGAGAATAAGTCTAGTATAACTGGATGTTGCCTAATTCTACTTGGTTCCTTTTCCCCCAGTTTATTTTTCTCTGAAATCATTTCCAACAATCACTTTCTTCAGTCCAGTTGCTTATTATGACTTGGACCTTTTGCCATCTCTCTGAATCCGTGTTTGATGCCATTCTTTCCAGTTTCTCTTCTTCTAGAACATTGCTGCCACTTCTCCTCTCTTCACTCCAAGTCTTTTCAAATCATCAGTATCTATTGGCTTCTTTTCTCTTGTCTACAAACATATGTAAGTCTCCCCATTCTAAAATCAAACAAAAATAAAAGAAATAAAATCAATTACAAAAATAAAATCTTTCACCATATCCTCCCATAAAATTTTAGCTTCTCTCTGTCAAACATTTTGGGAGAGCTATATAAAGCTAATTCTTCAGTCTTTTTTCACTTTTAAATCTTCTGTAGTTTACCTTCTGATCTTACACATAACAATCTATATCCTTTCTCCATGCCTTGGAACTGACTTTTGTCTGCTTTTAACTTAGAATGATATCCCTTCCAACTCTTAAAATTCATGCTTTCCTTTAAGATTCAATTCAAGTGACACTTTGTCCAAAGACCTTTCCTGGTCCCTCAAAGCTGATGCTATGCTCTCTAAAGTTGCCTTTCAGTTAATTTGCATTTAATATGGACAATCTCTTTTATATATTGTTTCCCCCTTTTATTTGATATTGGAAGAGACCCATTGCATTGTGGATTTTGTTTACCAATTTTTTTGTATTATGCAGTATATAACAATTTTTTGATTGATCATGATTAGCTATGTACATCTGAAACTTCTTAGAAGGTTCTTCAAGCAGTTCAACAGATCGATAGATAAACTAATGTGTATATGTATATGTATAAATTCTTAATACTAGTATATATAGTTTAGCATAAATAAATCATATATAATTTGATAAATATATATATATATATATTAATTTATAGATAACACATATACCTGTAATTATGTGTGCATCATTAATAATGAAGATTCTCTTCAAATTGAAACCAGTACTTTATCTACTTTTCATAATCTTAAAAGTTGTTATCTGGGGCATTAAATGATTATGTGGCTTGCTCAGGGTAAAACTACCAGTGTATCTTAGAGGAAAGATTTAATTTGAGTACATGTTTTTTATGATTCTTAAACATCTCTCTTTCCACTTTGTTACAATGTTTATCCAAAGTATCAGACAAGGATTAGGTCTTCTGTTTTATTAATAAAAGACAATTCGGAGATGAAGAAACTATCTTACCTATTGTGTTCAATACTTTCTCTACAACTTATAGCCTTCAAGAGTAAATAATAATGCTCAGAGTTTAAGTGGTTTGTCCATTGTCACACATTCAGTATGTTTTAGACATGAGATTTGAACTCAAATAATCCTAGTTTTATGGTCAGGTCTATATCAAATTATTATTACCGTTCATATGTATAATAAGATTAAATATATAAAAATCAACAAACATTTATCAATGAAACATGAATTCAGAAATAAAATATGAATTCAGATTTTCTGATTCATAAACTAATGATCTTAGTATAATTCCTTTTTATGTCCTGTGAGACACTGATTCCTTATACACATGGAGTTCTTTTTTATATGTAAAAAAAACCCCAAACCAAAACCAAAAACAAACAAACAAACAAAAAAACACTCTCCTTTTAAAACCCTGTTAACAGTGTAGTGAAAAAAATTATCATCCCCATTTCACATATTAGGAAAATGAGGGTCAGCAAGAAATAACTTGCCTAGAGCCACACAGCTACAAAGTAGTAACAGAGCTGGACCTCAAATCTAGTGTCTCTGGCTCCCAGTATGGTTCTGTTCCCAGGACAAAATTGTTTCCCAGTTAGCATTTCTATATTCATTTAATGCATGTACCAATACCAGCTGCCCCTTTCAGGACAAAACTTTCCCAACAGCTTGGCTGCGGGGTCCCTTTCAGCATGCTGAGTCTAGCAGCTTTTATTAGATTCATTAAACCTTTTCCATCTTTAACAGATATCTCTTGATTCTCTCTATGACCCTCCCTAAATGGTTGTTAAAAAAGTGTCTTTCTTGACTCTAATTAATAAACTACAAGCATTCAATTAACAAGGAAAAAAGCCTGGACAGTTTTCAAAACAGAAGGCTGTTGTTCATAAGTTCAAGCATCCACAAGGAATTAGCAATTGATGTGCTGACATAGTACATGCATATTTACTTTTGTGATCCAAAAAGAAAAAAAAAATGCATCGTTGCCATGGTGACTCATGTACTGCCACTGCTACCAAGAGAGAGGAGTTCTTTTTGACGAGACTATGAAAAATACAAATCTGAGGGAATGGTTGTAAATGGAATGTCATTGTGAAGAATATCAATTCAAGTTGCTGCCAGGGGTCTCAGTTCATAGCCACTCATGGGGAAAACATGGAGAAAGACATTGCTGAAGTTCATGGGCTCTGCCCCACTCACTGTTGATGTTCTGGGAGTTAGGGACCTGGATTCTAATCTTATTTCTTTCACTAGGTTATAACATGACCTTAAGATTTATGTAATTAGCTTCTCTGGGTCTCTACTTCCTTCCCTACAAACAGGAAAGAGTTGCATGACAAAATGTGGGAGTTGCTCAAGCATTATTGTTATATATTCTAAAATGAAAATGAAAACATTTCACAGTTTAGTAATTTTTCTTGACTTTTGTTCTTCCTAAGAGTGACCTGTTGCCTCTTCTAGGACAATCTGCCCAATTCCCAATAACCACTTAGGCCTGGGAAGATTCAACCTTTCCTGACAGATTGCCTCCACAGAGAAGGAATCATCTTATGCCCAGATCACTGAAATAAAGCAAATACTAGACCTTCTGAAACATAAAATGTCCCCTAAAGCTAGGGTGTTTTATTCACCTGTACCTCTATTATAAGCAAATCAGTTTCTCTCACTTGTCCAATCAGCAAGCACAAGGTGGGCTTAAAGTCCAAGATTAATCTTAAATTAAGTCAACCAATTCAGGGTATCTACATCCCTTCTAATCCAATAATGAATTTGCAGGCAACTAAGTGTAAATCTACTTCTCTTGGAACTCTATTTTATCTTAATTCTTATTCTTTTCAAAACCCTATTCTTCTTACATTTTATTTCAGGTCTGCTCACCCTTTCCAAGATATTCTCATTCCTTAATTAAGAATCTCATTTAATTAGTCTTCTTTAGATGCATCTTCCATCTCATGGAAGTTTGGTTTTCACCAGAAGATATTACATCCCTGTATATCCTTTGTCATATGTGACTTCTGATAAACTCTGCTGAATCAGTCCTGAAGGAAAAGTTATAATAACCCTTGATCTTCAATGTCATTTTCATTCTATATTTCCCATTGAACTTTCCTTTCAGTGTGAATCTATCTAAATATGTTTTCCAATGTAGTATCTAGTGGCAATTCTCTACCTGCATCAATTCATTCTTTTTTTTTTTCCTTTCTCAAGTAGAAAAGAGTTTGGATCACAATTTTCATTTATACTCTAGTTCTAGCCCCTGTTCTATGAAACTTCAAATAACATGCCAATGTCTTCTAGAAAATACTTTAGTTTTTTATTCTCTTCAGCGTCCTTAGCCTATTTTTTTGTTCAATTTGAGATATACTTCATGATTTCACATACTTGATGTGCCCATCATAAGTATTCTCCTTCAGGATAAAAAATTCAGAATCTCTTGCTATACCATGACCTCCTATCATTCCATCTTTCTCTATTCTTTATTTTTTTAAAACATATTCTTCATTTTCATAGGCAATATTTAATATTTAAATAAATCTCAGTGTATTATCTAGGATTTGTTCCAATCTCCATCCTTAATTTAATCAATAAGATCTCATTTGGTTTCTAGAAGTAGATATTCCAATGTCAGTTTCTTGATAAATTACTATAACTTCCCCATGTGATAAAATCAAATAGAAATTTTCAATGATTTTTATCACAATCCTTATCTATCTTTAAAATACTGATGTTTATTCCTCTCCTTCCTTCACTCTGAAGTTCAACCATCTTGATCATTTTATTCATCTCATATTCAGTGATATTAAAGTTCCTCCACAGGATATTAATTTGTTTTTCCTTTGGTGACTTTAAACTGGATCTTTCTCATGCTTGAATGGATTTTTGCACTACCTTCCTTCCCCACCCCAGAATCCTTTATTTTCCTTATAACTGGTTAGAAACAGCACTATAAATGATGACTTTTTTTTTTATTTGCTCCTACTCATCTCCAGTTCCCAATCACAAACATCCTCCCACATCAAATCATAGAACAGAAATAATACATGTGAATTTATTGATATAGGGAAGTCTTTTCTGAGGAAATTTGATCTGTCAATGCTAGTTGGTACTATCTTTCTAATTTATAGTATTGGAGTGCTGTCCAAAGCCAAACTAAATAGTTAAATGGCAAATGGATAGAGGGCCAAGTTGAAGTTGGCAAAACCTTAGTTCACAGCCAACCACAGAGACTTACTAGGTATGTGACTCTGAGCGAGTTACTTAACACTGTTTGTCTCAGTATCTTCATCTATGAACTACAGAATAAATTAGCAAATCATTCCAGTATCTTTTCAAACAAAACTTAAAATTGAATCACAAAGATTTGGACAACACTGAAATGCCTGAACAATAACAACAAAATGATCTGGAGAAGAAAGTGGCAAATCACGCCAGTATCTTGGCAAGAAAACCCAAGATGTGGTCATAAAAAAACAGTCATGACTGAAATGACAACAACAACCAGAATAATGGTCTCAACTGTACTCTTAATACTATGGATTTCTTAGTGCTACTGAACCAAATTAAAATGTAATTGGAATAAATAAAAACAAAAAGACTATAAAACATAAACAATGTTTATATATATATATATGTATATAAACATTGTTTATGTTTTATAGTATATATATATATATATATATATATATATATACCAGTGTTTTTGTCTATATGTCTCTCTCTCACTATATATATATATGTATATATATATATATATATATGTATATATTCAAAATGACATTGACAAATAACCTTAAATGCAACTAAATCATCCCACTTTTGATTTGAGATTGATATCTTTTGTAGAGTGCTGAGAGATTAAAGTATATGCTTAAAGACAGTCAGTAAATGCCAAAGGTAACTCCAGGTCTTGCTGTCTGAGGCTAGTTCTCTATGTCTGTTATGACATGTTACTTCTTCATTTTAAATTATATTCAACTTATTTAAAATACACACATACACATATCACATACATTGTGTGATGTGTGTGTGTGTGTGTGTGTGTGTTATTTCTGAATTATGTCTATGGTGTGTCTGATAAAATGCAACTCCTTGAGAATAATGAATATTACATTTTACTTTTGTAACTTCACCACTTGTATATTGCTGGAACATAGTAGGAATCATTCCCAAACACTTTAGTTAAGTCATTATCACAAGTGAATTTTCACCAACAAAATTATTCTTCATCCATGAACATTGCTGAGCTTTGATAGATTAGCACTGGTTTAATCTTATTCATTTCTCAGACTCTACAGTACTCTGTTAATGTCTTTACTCAAGCCACCATGTGTGTATCACCCCCCCACTTTTTAGTTGCTCTTTAGTTACTGTCTTCTCTCATTACCAAATAAAAAGCTTGTTACGGGCAAGAATGTTTAGCATGTTTTATTTATACATCAAATTCTTAGCACAATATCTATCTTTTTGTAACATTTGCTAATTGATTAATTTTCTTTGTTCTAACATTTTTTGTTCTTAGGTATCACCTAGAGCTAACAGTTTGTATTCTATCTCTTACATTCTGTCTCTTATCATTCAGTCTCCATTGCTGTATAGTTCATGCCACTATGCATTGATTGCCAAAGGCCTCCCTACTTTGGTAGGTTTTATCAATATCAGCAAACCTAAATGATCTTAAAGGTGGTGAATACAAAGTTCTCAATTAACACAGTCAGATCAAAGCAGGGAGAGACTGCTTAGGATTTAATCCTTCATATGTTTTTGATTGTTATTTTGTTAAAATTATTCTTTCTGTTTGCATTTCTTTAATAAAAATCTAGAGACTGTACTAGATTATCTTTCAGTTTTTTCTAGTCCTGAATTCCATTTTTGACATAACTGTTTGAATACAGTAATGTAAAGAATCCAACAAGTTGGATTGAGGCAAAAGTTTGAATTTGGAAACAAATTATCCATGGAAATTGATCAATAGCCTAAAAAATTGTCATGTATTGATTTGGGCTGGAGTACTTAGACCTAGAGAAGGAATTTCCTAAATTTCTAATAGAATTCTTCTCCTTTACACCAGAATACTTTTTTTTTTACATATAACCTTTTAATATTTTTTGCTGAAACCACATTCAGACAGGAAAGTACACTTTGTAATTCAATGTAAAATGAGAACCACATTTCATTCCTTATGTTTGTGGAGGTAAGTTTGCCAGACAAATAAGAATGAGTCTTAAATCTCGACATAGTATGTTAATTAAAATGGCTAGAACTCAATAATTCCATGAATATGGTAATCAGCTGTTGCATCTGCTTTGTGAAACAATTCATCACCCCATATCACATCCTCTCTTGTATTTGCAGGAGGCCTAATGTGAGGGCGTTTGTGGCGTTTAGATGGGGATGTTTGTTTGTTTTTACTTGCTATTGCATACAAATTATCCTGGTAAGTGGAAGTGACTTGAACTTTGGGGGAAAAATTCTGATGTAAAGTCTTGACTGTCACTTACTAGCTAGATAACTTTTTGGCATGTACCTGGCTATATAGGCCATAAAGATTTCTTGTCTGTATAATAAAGGATTTAAACTAGGTGGAATCTTAAGTATCTTAGCATGGTACAGTTGAAAGGCTCTGTAGTCAGTGGATCTGGATTCAAATTATGACCTCTGCTATTTCCTACTTATGTAATTTTGGGCAAGTCATTTAATTTTTCTGAAACTCCTCATCTAACAAGTTATAAGGTTGGATTAAATTACATCTAAGATTCTTTCCATTTCTAAGTCTTGATCTTTTGTCCCTTCCTGTTCTAAATTCTGTGAAAATCCCTACAAGTGAGTTCAATTTTTTGTTCATGGACCTAGACAGGTATTAATTTCTCTCTGTCATTCTTTATCTTCATTTCCATTTTTCTTACCAACTTCTTCCTAAAAATCCTTTAGTCTCCCCCACCGCTAATTTGGTTCACATTTAGCAGGAAAGATTTTTCATTAGTCACACATATTACTAATCCAGTCACTGACCAGAAACAAAAAAAAAAGTTTCAAAAAGAAAATGAATGTTGCTTATTTAAATAAGGTTAAGGGACAGGGAAGAGGCAAGTGTTAAAGACAAACAGATGATAGCAGGATTTAGAGAGAAATGGACCATTTTCAAAATATGTGGTTCCCAAGGAAAAGGTTCATATGTTGTGATATAGAAAATATTTTTAAAAATTCTATCCAGCATGGATTTTTATAATGTATTACTTATTTATTTTAAACATACTTTTTTTTAACTTTTGAGTTCCAGATTCACTGCATCTCTCCCACCCATCCCCAACCCACTAAGAAAGCAAACAATCATTCAAAACATATATCCATAATTTGCTGTAACCCAAAAGAAGTAAAAATAGAAAATAAAAAATTACATACATATTGCATTTTTTAACCAAGAGTTCATCAGAAAGATATAATATATCTGATATAATAGAGGTAGTACAGGGAAAGTTGTATCCCTGAAAGTGGAAGGCATGTTATATATCATGAATCCTTTGAAATTATTTTGAATCACTATATTGATCAGAGTAGCTAAGATTTTCACAGCTGATTGTAATTACAAATATTTCTGTTACTGTGCATACTGATCTCCTGGTTCTTCTTACTTCACTTTTGTCAGTTCATATAATTCTTACTATGTTTTAATTTATCTTTTTGTTTGTTTGTTATTTTTTTTTACCAAAACTACCCCTAACCCTGGTCATTTCTTTTAGTATCACAGTCAGGTACCACATCAAAAACACTTTCCATCATTCCCAATTGATTTCCAAATCTTAAGACCACAAAAGAGTTCAACAAATATTTTGTACAGATAGTTTTTTTTTTCCTTTTTCTCTGATTTCTTTAGGGTACAGATATAGTGATATCGTTAGATCAAAGAATATATACAAATTTATAGCCCTTTGGGCATAGTTTCAGATTGTGCTCCAGAATGGTTGCACCTATTGATTGTTTTATGAAAAAATCATTAATGTAGCTATTTTTCCTTATCTCCTCCAACATTTGGAGTTTCTGATAGATGTGAGGTGGTATAGTAGAGTTATTTTAATTTGCCCTTCTGTAATTAATAGTGATTAAGATAATATTTTCATATACCTATAGTTTTGATTACTTCTGAAAACTGCCAACAGTACAGTGATTCTTAAATTATTTCTCCTTAAATGATTTTCCAGATCTCTTTTTTTCCAATGAGATGTTTCACATCATCTTCTATTTTCCCATTCCTTTAATGTTATTTTAATATTTTGCGAAGTCTCATGGAGTCATTTGTTTCCCTTTGTTCAATATAAAAATGTTTTTAAAATAATTTCTTCATTTAATCTTTTTACCTTTCCCCCCTTCCATTTGATCCATTCAACTTTTTTTTTTTGTTCTCCACTTGGTTGCCCTGATATAGAGAACCAGAGAGTAAAATAGAATTTGAAAGAATACAATAATGACCTCTTGAAAAGAAATGAATACTCTAAGCGATATTATAGTCAAATTCCTGACTGCCTAAGTCAAATAGAAAATACTGCTATCAGCCAGTTAAAAAAAATATCAACATAGAGTTTTCCATCAGAATCAATTGTACCCATTGCCACTGAAAAACATCCCACCATTTCTTCTCATTCAGTTGTGTATCATCTTTGGGATAAAAGCTTTCTAAGCTGTTTCTGTGACTTGACCTTTCCAATGTTCATTTCTGGTGCCCTTGCCATGTTCTGGGCCTGCAGACATTCTGATATTACACACCTCTCCCTTGGCCTTTTGTGGTCTCTGACACTCCAAAATTTGAATTGAGGCGTTATTTGCAATTTTATTGGAGGAGAATTCTGGGAAAATTCAAATGATTCCTGCCTTTATTCTGCCACCTTGGTTCTGCTTCTGATACTAAAAAAAAATTAATAAGTCCCTCTCTTCTTCAGAAGATGATAATAATTAAAAGCATGAATGTAAATTTCTGTATGTAATATAACATTTCTGACCTCTGGGGGAAAGAATATTTAAGAAAGGCAAAGAAATAAATAATTTTATAAAAATATTTAACAATTAAAATATTTACAAATACTTTTTGCCTACCAACAGCAAAATATAACAATAACTTTTGTTAAGACTTACACATTTTTCCCAAATACTTATGTGTCTTAATGCTAACTTCTCCCACTTTCTCATTTTGTGCAATTATTAGACTAGAACTAAGGACCTAAGTGTTTTTTTTTTTTTAAACAATGAGTTAGTAGATAATAAAAAAAAAAAAAAAACAAAACACTCTTTGCTGTTATTTGTCTGAGCACAAAAGCAACAAAAATTCAAAAAACATTATATGGTTATGTAGAGCCATGGAAAAGGAAATGGTTTTCATCAAGAATAACTGGGTTGGGGGGCGGAGCCAAGATGGCAGAGAAGATACACGCGACTCTGTGAGCTCCTTTCTTCCCTCAATACCAACTAGATAAAATCAGCCTCAAATATAGCGCTGAACTGATAGAAACCACAAGGACTGGAAGCATGACTTACCAGCTGAAGAGAATCTGAAGTTTCAACAGGAAAGGTCAGTTCCCAGGGGAGGAAGAAGAGAGGCCAGCACAGACGGTTGGGTGCTAGCACACTGCTCCATTCGCTCTGAGGAGGGCTTTGGAATCAGAGAAACCACTGAGATAGAGGAATCTGGCACAGGCTGTTAGCTCTTCTCTGCTTATAAAACAGCAGTTCAGAGGAGAAATCAAGCCACTTTAAAATTTAAAACCAGATACTGGATCTTCCTGATCCTGGGGGTGACTCAGCAGATCTCAGCACTGTGGGTGTGGCCGACAAAGGCTGTCCAGGAGGCTTTCACCTGAGAGTAGTTAACAGCAGAGAGTCAGTAGATAACAGACTAAAGGGGAATGATTCCTGCCCCCCATCACATAACTCTCTCCTAGAAGAGCCTATTAAAAAGTTAAGAGAGTTTGAAGAAAAATGGGGAAAGGAAAGGGAAGCTATGATAGAGAATATCAACGTTCTGAAATTGGAGTTGGAAAAAATAAAGAATTCACAGGAGATTCAGGGAAACAAAATTTGTGAATTAGAAAAGGTTAAAAAGGCACAGGAAAGTAGGATTTCTGAATTGGAAAAGATAAAAATGTCTCAAGAAAAATAGGATTTCTGAATTGGAAAAAGGAAATAATTCTCAAAAAAAAATTAGGGAAATGGAAAAAAATTCAATAGAGCAAAATAATTCATTTAAAAACGAAATTGGGCATTTACAAAAAGAACTAAAAACTGTGAATGAAGAAAATAACTCCTTAAAATTCAGGATGGAACAAATAGAAATGAATGATTCATTGAGAACGCAAGAATCAGTCAAACAAACCAAAAAAAAAAAAAAAAAATGAAAAGCTGGAGAATAACATCAAATACTTACTGGGAAAATCTATAGACCTGGAAAATAGATCTAGGAGAGATAATCTGCTGATCACTAGATTTCCTGAAAACTATGACCAAAAAAAGAGCCTAGACTCTATTTTACAGGAAATTATCTAAGAGAACTGTCCAGAGATAATAGAAACAGAAGGGAAAGTAGATGTCAAAAGAATTCATCGAATTCCTTCTGAAATAGACCCTAAAAAAAGAAAACCACGCAATATTGTCAATAAGCTGCAGAATTACCACACAAAGGAGAAAATCTTGCAAGCAGCTAGAAAAAAAAACAATTTAAATACCAAGGTGTCACAATAAGGGTCACAGAAGATCTGGCTGCCTCCACATTAAAAGATAGAAGGGCATGGAACCTGATATTCCAAAAGGCAAAAGATCAAGGATTGCAACCAAGAATAAACTACCCAGTTAAGTTTAGCATCATTTTCCATGGAAGAAGATGGTCATTCAATGAAATAGAGGAATTCCATATGTTTCTAAGAAAAAAAAAAACAGACTTAAACAAAAAATTTGATCTACATCCACAAGACTGAAGAGAAACAGAAAAAGGTACACAGAACCCTTGAGAATTGTATCTCTGTTGTGTGTGTATAGCAAGTACTCATGGATAATTTGATTTTACTGGTATAAAAGAAAAAAAAAGGAGGGGGTGCAGTAAAGGAAAGGGGGTAGTATCAAAAAATGGGAGGGAGTGATAAAAAGAGGGAAACTACATCCCAGGAAGAGGCATAGAAAATACATCCATATCTGAGGGAATTTAGAGAGGGGGAGAAACATTGTGTGAATCTTACTCTCATCAGAAGAGGCTCAAAGAGTAAATAATTGACATATTTGTTTTTCAGGGAATTCTCTATCACCTCATTAAAAGGGGGGAGAGGAAAAGGGAAAAGGAAAAGGAGAATAAGGGAAGGGATGTGGAGGGAGGGGGGAGGGATACTAAAAAAAAGGGTGGGCTGCGCATCAAAAGTGGGGTCTATAAATTAAATATCGGGGAAGGGGTTGAAGGGGATCAAGGGAAAAAGCATAATCAGGGGATAATATGATGGCAGGAAATACAGAATTAGGAATTTTAACTGTAAATGTGAATGGGATGAACGCTCCCATCAAACGGAGATGGATAGCAGACTGGATCAAAAATCAGAACCCTACAATGTGTTGTTTACAAGAAACACACTTAAAGCAGGGAGATAAATATAGAGTAAAGGTAAAAGGTTGCAGCAGAATCTATTATGCTTCAGGTAAAGCTAAAAAAAGCAGGGGTAACTATCCTTATCTCAGATCAAGCAAAAGCAGAAGTTGATCTAGTTAAAAGAGATAAGGAAGGAAACTATATCATGTTGTAAGGTAGCATAAATAATGAAGCAATATCAATACTAAACATATATGCACCAAGTGGTATAGCATCTAACTTTCTAATGGAAAAGTTAAGAGAATTGCAAGAAGAAATAGACAGTAAAACTATAATAGTGGGAGATCTCAACCTTGCACTCTCAGATTTAGACAAATCAAACCACAAAACAAATAAGAAAGAAATTAAAAAAGTAAATAGAACATTAGAAAACCTAGGTATGATAAACTTTTGGAGAAAACTGAATGGTGATAGAAAGGAATATACTTTCTTCTCAGCAGTTCATGGATCCTAAACAAAAATTGACCATATATTAGGACATAAAGATCTCAAAATTAAATGTAGGAAGGCAGAAATTATAAATGCCTTCTTCTCACATCACAATGCAATAAAAGCTACATTCAGTAAGAAGTTAGGGGTAAATAGACCAAAAAGTAATTGGAAACTGAATATTCTCATCTTAAAGAATGACTGGGTGAAAGCAAATTATAGAAACAATTAATAATTTCACCCAAGGTAATGACAATGATGAGAGATCATACCAAAATCTGTGGGATACAGCTAAAGTGGTAATAAGGGGAAATTTTATATCTTTAGAGGCTTATTTGAAGAAAATAGAGAAAGATAAAATTAACGAATTGGGCCTGCAACTTAAAAAGCCAGAAAAAGACCAAATTAAAAACCCCCAACCAAAAAATTAAACTGGAAATACAAAAATTAAAAGGAGAAATCAATAATATTGAAAGTAAAAAATCTATTGAATTAATAAATAAAACCAAGAGTTGGTTTTATGAAAAAGCTAATAAAATAGATAAATCTGATCAGAAAAAAGAAAGAGGAAAGTCAAATTGTTAGTCTTACAAATGAAAAGGGGGATCTTTCCACCAATGAAGAGGAAATTAGAGAAATAATAAGGAGTTACTTGGTCCAACTTTATGCCAATAAATTTGATAACTTAAGTGAAATGGATGACTTCCTCCAAAAATATAGGCTTCCTAGATTAACAGAGGAGGAGATAAATTGCTTATATAGTCCCATTTCAGAAAAAGAAATAAAACAAGCTATTAATCAACTCCCCAAGAAAAAATCCCCAGGACCAGGTGGATTTACAAGTGAATTCTACCAAACATTTAAAGAACAATTAGCCCCAATGCTACTAAACTATTTGAAAAAATAGGGGATGAAGAAGTCCTACCAAACTCCTTTTATGACACAGACATGGTACTGATACCTAAACCAGCTCGATCGAAAACTGAGAAAGAAAATTATAGACCAATTTCCTTAATGAATATTGATGCTAAAATCTTAAATAAGATATTAGCAAAAAGACTTCAGAAAATCATGCCCAGGATAATATACTATGATTAAGTAGGATTTATACCAGGAATGCAGAGCTGGTTTAATATTAGGAAAACTATTAATATAATTGACCATATTAATAATCAAATTAATAAAAACCATATGATCATCTCAATAGATGCAGAAAAAGCATTTGACAAAATCCAACATCCATTCCTACTAAAAACTCTTGAGAGTATAGGAATAAATGGATTATTCCTTAGAATAATCAGGAGCATATATTTAAGCATAATATGCTTAAGTATGCATAATATGCAATAGAAATAAACTGCAACCTTTCCCAGTAAGATCAGGAGTGAAACAAGGTTGCCCACTATCACCATTATTATTCAATATAGTACTAGAATCGCTAGCCTTGGCAATAAGAGCCGAGAAAGAGGTTCATGGAATTAGAGTAGGAAATGAGGAAATCAAACTATCACTCTTTGCAGATGACATGATGGTATACTTAGAGAACCCCAAAGACTCTGCTAAAAAGCTATTAGAAATAATTCAGAATTTTAGCAAAGTGGCAGGATACAAAATAAATCCACATAAATCCTCAGCATTCTTATATATCACCAACAAAATGCAACAGCAAGAGATACAAAGAGAAATTCCATTCCAAACAAATGTTGAGAATATAAAGTAATTGGGAATCCATCTACCAAAGAATAGTCAGGAATTATATGAGAAAAATTACAAAACACTTGCCACAAAAATAAAGTCAGATTTAAACAATTGGAAAGACATTCAGTGCTCTTGGATAGGCCGAGCGAATATAATAAAGATGACAATACTCCCCAAACTAATCTATTTATTTAGTGCTATACCAATCAGACACCCAAGAAACTATTTTAATGACCTAGAAAAAATAACAACAAAATTCATATGGAAGAATAAAAGGTCGAGAATTGCAAGGGGACTAATGAAAAAAAAAAGTCAGAGGAAGGTGGTCTAAGTGTACCTGATTTAAAGCTATATTATATAGCAGCAGTCACCAAAACCATTTGGTATTGGCTAAGAAATAGACCGGCCTATCTGTGGAACAGATTAGATACAAAGGACAAAAAAGGGTACATCTATAGCAATCTAATCGTTGACAAACCCAAAGTTATCAACATTAGGGATAAAAATAAATTATTCGGAAAAAATTGTTGGGAAAACTGTAAATTAGTATGGAAGAAATTAGATATGGATCCACACTTAACACCATATACCAAGATAAGATCAAAATGGGTCCATGACTTAGGCATAAAGAATGAGATAATAAATAGATTAGAGGAACAGAGGATAGTCTACCTCTCAGATCTGTGGAGGAGGAAGGTATTTATGACCAGAGGAGAACTAGAGATCATTGTTGATCACAAAATAGAATATTTTGATTACATCAAACTAAAAAGTTTCTGTACACACCATACTATCGCAAACAAGATTAGAAGGGAAGTAACAAATTGGGAAAATATTTTTAAAGTTAAAGGTTCTGACAAAGGTCTCATTTCCAAAATATATATAGAGAACTGACTCTAATTTATAAGGAATCAAACCATTCTCCAATTGATAAATGGTCAAAGGATATAAACAGACAATTCTCAGATGATGAAATTGAAACTATATCCACTCATATGAAATAGTGTTCCCAATCACTACTGATTAGAGAAAGGCAAATTAAGACAACTCTGAGATACCGCTATACACTTGTCAGATTGGCTAAGATGACAGGAACAAATAATGATGAATGTTGGTGGGGATGTGGGAAAACTGGGACACTAATACATTGTTGGTGGAGTTGTGAAAGAATCCAGCCATTCTGGAGAGCAATTTGGAACTAGGCCCAAAAAGTTATCAAACTGTGCATACCCTTTGACCCAGCAGTGCTACTACTGGGCTTATACACCAAAGAAATACTAAAGAAGGGAAAGGGACCTGTATGTGCCAAAATGTTTGTGGCAGCTCTTTTTGTTGTAGCTAGAAACTGGAAGTTGAATGGATGCCCATCAGTTGGAGAATGGTTGGGTAAATTGTGGTATATGAAGGTTATGTAATACCATTGTTCTGTAAGAAATGACCAGCAGGAGGAATACAGAGAGGCTTGGAGAGACTTACATCAACGGATGCTGAGTGAAATGAATAGAACCAGAAGATCGCTGTACACTTCAATGCTGTATGAAGATATATTCTGATGGAAGTGGATATCTTCAACATAAAGAAGATCCAACTCACTTCCAGTTGATCAACGATGGACAGAAATAACTACACCTAGAGATGGAAAACTGGGAAGTGAATTGTTAGTACTACTGTCTATCTACCCAGGTTACTTATACCTTCAGAATCTAATACTTAAGGTGCAACAAGAAAATCGTATTTACACACATATATTGTATCTAGGTTATATTGTAACACATGTAAAATGCATGGGATTGCCTGTAATCGGGGGAAGGGAGTAGAGGGAGGGGGGTTAATTTGGAAAAATGAATACAAGGGATAATATTATAAAAAAATTACTCATGCCTATATACTGTGAAAAAAATTCTAAATAAAATAAAAAAAAAAGAAAAAAAAAGAATAACTGGGTTGAAGACTGTAAACATGATTCAGAGTCAAAAGCTTATCATAGAAATGGAACTGAGCTTGAACCAACAAAAGAAATTCTATAATTGCTATTACTTAATAGCTATCTTACTCTAGGACAATGTCCTTCACTTTGAGCCCTTATTTGTAAAATAGGGACATGTCCAAGTCTCTATATGTGCTTCTGTGCTATAGCTTCTTCTAGACTTTTGTTTTTAATTTGTTTTTGATTCAAAACATTAAAATTGAGAGGTAATCAGCATAGAGATTATGGATCTGGGCTCAAAATGATGAATAACTGGGTTTTATTGATACCTCTGACACTAGCTATATAATCCTGGATAAATTACATGATCCCTTAGTTCCTCAGTCAACTATCTAAAAACTAACTATTAATTGAAAAAGATTTGAATTTTCACAATCCATATATCCTAATACAATTAAAACACATTTTTATTTTTCATTCTTCTTAAGGGAAAACACACACACACATATATACATACATATATACATATATATGTATATATGTGTATATACATATATATGTATATATATTGTCATTGCTTAACTCATAAAGTTGGTTTAATGTTTAAACTAAATAATTCACAAATAGATTGCTTAATTGTGAAAAATGCATAATACAAAACTTTGAATTTAAATTATTTTATTTGATCCTTTCAAAAAAAGTTTAAGAACAAGAGATATTAATATGTAGGTTTTGTTATTGTTATTGTTAATTTTAATTTTTTTTAGATCAATAAATAGACAGAGAAGATAAGTATGTTGAACAGACTTCCATATCTAGTCAGCTTTGGAAACAGGATTCATATCCAGGTCTTTCTGAGTATTCATCTAGCACTGTATTCAATACACAAAATTTAAAAAATGTCTTGAAGTTCATTTAATCCAAATACCAAATTTTATATAATCAGCAAACTGAACCGTGAGTAACACTCAACCTCTTATAGGCAAAAGATATGGGATTCTAGTGGAAGTCTTTTGATTCAAAACTAGATTTTTTATGTTAATATTTTAGGTTTTTTGTGCATTACTATTATATGATTTCTCTAAACTTATATTAGAGAAGAATCAGACCTGACACATTCTCTCAAATGTGAAAAAGTCTCAAATACAGGGCTAAATTTGAATGACTAAGTTTGAATGAATGAATGTGTTTTTGTCAAAGTAGTAATCTACATGTTGAAAACAGTATTATTGTGATGTTGACTATTAAAGGACACATACATACATTTGAAACCATACTATACATATTTCAGTTTATCAATGATTTTTATCCCCCTCTGGATGTAGATGATATCATCTTTCATAGATTCTTTGTAGATAAGTTGGGCATTAATAATAGTCAAAATGACTTATACTTGTTCTTAAAATAATATTTCTTTGATTGTATACAATGTCCTCTCTATTTTACTTATTTAACTGTATTATTTTCATGCTTTTTAAAATAAAATTATAATCATTATATCATTATTTCTTATGGCACAGTAGCAATGCATCATGATCACAAACCATAGCTTTTTAAGCCAATTTTCAATTGACTAGTGACTCTACACTAAGTCGTTCTTTCCAGCCATGACTGCTAAAAATATTTTAGAAGATATAGGTTCTTTCCTTTTCTCCCTATTCGTTTTGGAAAACAATTCTAATATGCTATTGTTGGATCATAATATAAATAGTTTTATGACTTTTCAAACATAATTTCAAATTACTCTCCAGAATGGTTAATTCAAAATTACATCAATAATGAATTATATGGTCCAGTTTTTCTACATCCTCTTCATCATTTGTCTCTTTTTCATTAAAGCATTTCAGCTGATCTGATAAGTGTCAAGTGATATCCCAATATTGGTTTAATTGTTTGTTTTTATATGACTATAAATCACTTTGATTTCTTCAATAAAAAATTGGTCATAGTGTTTGACTTTTTATCAATTGGAGAATTACAGCACATTGTAGTATCAATGAACTTTCCTTTCAAAGCTAAAAGTTTTCCATGGCTCACACAATCAATAGTAAGACGGTTGAAAGGAACAGATCCTCAGAATCCAGGATTAGGATTTTACAAATAATAAAAAATCATGATTTGCCTTTGGCATACATATATTATATACATATACCTTGATATTATGGGTCTCTGTCCACTCTCCCCATGGATATTGCATAACCTGAGGTGATAATATCATTCAGGTTTAGGAGACACATTTTATAGTTACTATTTTTACTTTAGCATCTAATGAGCTTCTTTGCTAAAAATTAATTACACATATGTTATTAACATTACTCTTAAGGGATCCTTTATTTGGATGCTCTTGAGGTATAATATTTAAATTGAGATCTACAGGGTTAAACCTAGATATAAAGTAGTTATCCCTTTGGACATTAAGCCTGCCAAATTGGAAGTTGGGTTGAGGATAATGTGCAAGAATCATATAGAAAATTTCCTAAGCACAAAAATTGTACTTGGGCTGTCAAAATCTAGTGTGTTGTTTTTGTTTTTGTTTTTGTTGTTTTGTTGTTCTTGTTGTTTTTCCCCCTGATTCAGGCAGCCTGGAAAGAGAAAGGGAATGCTTTCATTAAAACTAGATAAATTATTCACTGTTATTTTTAAAAATTCCATTCCTTGTAACCTTAAGATGTAGCCTTTGCAACATTTAACATCCTGACTTCTTAGCAATAAAGTCTTTATTTGCTTTTAGAAATGAAACTGTCATGTCATGGCTACAGAGATCTTCTCATCAAATTGAGCTCCTGCTTGTTTCTCCATTAAAAGTTTGGATTTGCCTTTACATCTCTCACTCTTAAATAAATAGGGTCAAATTAGAACCATCTTGTACTGCTATAATGATAACCAGAGCACAGATGTGCATTAGAAAAATGGGAAATGCAAGATAATTACTACCCTCCTGTTTCTAGACATTAAAGCATTACCCATTTCTCTGGGGTAAATCAGGGTGATGACTCCCTAGGGCAATTTCAGTTATATTTTCAATATTGTGCTTTAATGTTAGCTGAATAAAAGTGGTTTTAGAAGGCTTTGGTTCAAGGTAGAGTTTTACTGGCAGATAAACAGATTTACTTAGGCCAGTAGAGAAATATTCCATAAAGAACAATTTAAAAATACTATACAGTCTTTTAGCAATATATATCAATATTAATAAGTACCAACTTTGATGCAGCACTGGACTTAGTCATGGGGAAGATATAACAATTAGATATGGTGTGTTCCCTGTTCTCATGAAAGTCGTCTGCTAAATGAATCAAACCCATACCTAGAGATAATACATGCAAAGTACATCCAAGAAGGACATGATGTTGCATGGATTTTGAGGACAAAAATAAAAGGTCATTAGGATTTTACTCACTTTTAAAACCTTAAAAATACTAATAGGATTTTAGGATTTTGAGGTATAAATAAAGATAGAGAACAAATATTTTTTAATACTGTATATGTAGATAACATGTGGTTACAATAAAAGACTGGCAGCCAGTTATACTGAAGATCAAAGGAAACCAGCAGATAGGGATATAGACAAGAAAATGAAGCAAGACTTTCAAGGAAATATAGCAAAAATTAACATTGACTATAAATGATCAAAACTAAATTTATATATTAAATGGAAGATTATTTAGCTTTTATATTGTAGTAAAATTAGAGGGAGATAGGTTTGATGTAATGTCAGAGGAAGTGGGTTTTGCCATATCTCCTCTGAGTTTCACTTTCCTCATCTGTAAATTAAGGAAATGTATATGGCATTTTTCAATATATTGGGTAAATTATGAGAACTTTTGTTTTTTCCTGGATCTAATTTTGCATATAAATGAGGTTAGTAAAGTAGAAGTAAGGGACAGTAAAAATATATTTGAAAAAAGAAAAAAATCAGTAATAATTCAATATGCCCAGAAAACTAATGAATTCACATAGGTCAAACAAAAGTGTAGAATGGATTTCATGGATTAACAAAGAAAACATCAACCTAAAAAGTATGAAAATCTCTAAAAATGGTATTTTCTTAATCCAATATTAAAGGTTATGTGGGTGTTCTTTTTAAACAAAATTATAATACCATTTTATTTTCAAAACACAAAATGTGAAAATGTTATGTTGTGACCCATTTTTAGTCTCCATAGTGTTCTTCTGGATCCATATTGCTCTCTCCATAATTTGCCTCAATTACATAGTTGCTGAAAAGAGTCAAGTTTATCACAATTGATCACATAATCTTGTTGCTATGTACAATATTCTCTTGATTCTATTCACTTAACTAAGCATCAGTTCATGTAAGTCTCTCAAGACTTTTCTGAAATCATCTTGCTGATAATTTCTTTTAGAACAATAATATTCTATAATAGTCATATATATCATTACTTATTCAGCCATTCTCCAACTGCTGGGCATCTACTTAATTTCTAATTCCTTGCCACTATAATAAGGGCTGCTATAAACATTTTTGCAAATGTGGGTCCATAAATTTATGGTCTCTTTGGGATAGAAACTCAGTAGAGACACTGTAGGACCAAAAAGTACACACAGTTTATTAGCCCTTTGGACATAGTTCCAAAATGCTTTCCAGAATAATTAGATCAGTTCACAACCCCACTACCAATGCATTAGTGTCCCAGTTTTTCCACATCCCCTCCAATATTTATCATTATCTTTTCCTGTCATCTTAGTCAATCTGAGAGCAGTGTATAGTGACACCAGGGAATTGTCTTAATTATATTTCATTAGTCAATATAGTGATTCAGAGATTTTTTATGACTAAAAATGGCTTTAATTGTTCATCCGAATATTGTCTATTCATATCCATTGACCATTAATCAATTGGACAGTGTCTTGTATTATAAATTTGAATCAATTCTCTATATACTATAAAGATGAGGCCTTAATCAGAATCTTTGAATGTAAAATGTTTTCCTCAGTTTTCTGTTTCCCTTATAATTTTGATTGCATTCGTGTTGTTTATCCATTTTTTTTATTTATATAATCAAAATGATCCATTTTGCATTTCATAATGTTCTCTAGTCCTTCTTTGGCCATAAATTCCTTGCTTTTCTATAGATTAAAAAGATAGACTATTTCTTGTGCTCCTAAGTTGTTTATAATTTTTTATGTTTATGTCTAAATCATGAAACCATTTCAAACTTATCTTGGGTATAGGGTATTAATTGTTGGTGAATGCCTAGTTTTGACCATACTATTTTTCAATTTTTGCCAGCAGTTTTTGTCAAATATTGACAGAAGTTGGAGTCTGGGTTTATTAAACATTACATTACTTTAGCCATTGACTATAATGTATCTTACTGATCAACTACTCTATTACTTACCCAGTACCAAATGGTTTTGATGGGCTTTAATGTCTGGCACAGCTAGGCCATCTAAATCAAAATTTATTTTCTTTAATTCCCTTGAAATTCCTGATATTGTTTTCTTCCAGATGAATTTTGTTATTAATTTTTCCAGCTCTATAATTTCTTGGCAGTTTGATTAGTATGACATTGAATAAAAAGGTTAATTTACATGGAATTCCCATTTTTTTATTATATTAGCTCAGCCTACTCACAAACACTTAATATTCTTCAAATGGCTTAGATCTAAATGTATTTGTTTTGAAAGTGCTTGTAATTTTGTTAATATATTTTCTGGTGGGGCAGCTAGGTGTCATATTGGATACAGCACCAGCCTTGAATTCAGGAGGACGGAAGTTCAAATCTGGTCTCAGACACTTAACACTTCCTAGCTGTGTGACTCTGGGCAAGTCACTTAACCCCAGCTTCAGGGGAAAAAAATTCTTCTGGCTACATTGGGAGTAGACTTCGAAACATTTTATATTATCTACATATTTTAAATGGAATTTCTCTTTCTATCTCTTACTGTTGGACATTGTTGGTAAGATAGAAATGCTGATGATTTATGTGAATTTATTTTCTATCCTGAAACTTTGCAAAAGTTGTTAAGTATTTCTAGTAGTTTTGTTGTTGTTGTTGTTGTTGTTGTTGTTGTTGTTGAATCTCTAGGATTCCATAGGTATTCTATCATATCATCTGCAAAGAGTGATAATTTTGTTTCTTCATTACCTACTCTAATTAATTCTTTTTCTTCTGTTATTGCTAATACTAATATTTCTAATATGATATTAACTAGTAATGATGATAGTGGACAACCTTATTCAACCTCTGATCTTATTGTTCTAGTTTATCCCCATCACATATGATGTTCACTGATGGATTTAAACAGATAATATTGATTATTTTAAGGAAAATCCCATTGATTCCTATACTCTCCAGTGTTTTTAATCGGAATGGGTATTGGATTTTCTCAAATGTTTTTTCTTCATCTATTGATATAATCATATGATTATATAGTCAATTATGCTAATAATTTCCCTAATATTGAACTAACCCTTCATTCCTGGTATAAATCCCACTTGGACGTAGTTTATTATCCTGGTCAAGAGTTGCTATAATCTTTTTACTAAGATTTCATTTAAAACTTTTGCATCTTTACTCATTAGGGAAATTGGTCTATAATTTTCAATCTCTATTTTGATACCACCTTGTTTAGATATCAACATCATATCTGTGTATAAAAATAATTTGGTAGGTTCTTTCTTTCTCTATTTCCCCAAATAGTTTGCATGGAATTGGAATTAATTGTTCTTTAATTGTTTGGTAGAATTCACATGAAAATCCATCTGGCCCTGGACATTTTTTTAAGGAGTCCATTAATAAGTTATTCAATTTCTTTTAAAAAATGGGACTCTTTAAGTAATTTATTCCCTCCTCTGTTATTTGGGCAATCTATAGTTTTGTAAGTACTCAGCCATTTTACTGAGAGTATCAAATTTGTTGGCAGTTAGTCAAAATAGCTTCTAATTATGTTCATTTTTTTTCTTTAGTGGTAATAAGTTCACCCTTTTCATCTTTGATACTGGCAATTTGATTTTTGTCTTTACTTTCTCTAATCAAATGAACTAAAAATTACTTATTTGTTGATTTTCTTCATAAAACCAACTCTTAATTTTGCTTATTAGCTTAATAGGATTTACTTTTTATTTTATTAATCTCTCTTTTTATTTTTGGAATTTTAGATTTGGTGTCTAATTGGGGATTTTTAATTTATTATTTTTTCTAACCTTTTTCATTGCATGACCAATTCACTGGTTTCCTCGTTCTCTATTTTACTTAAGAAAATTTCTAAGATCTACTTTGGCTACATCCCATAAATTTGGGCATATTGTCTCATTATTTTCATTCTCCTGGTGAAATTATCAATTGTTTCCATGGTTTGTTCTTTCACTCACTCATTCTTTAGGATTAGATTATTTAGTTTCCAATTAACTTTTGGTCTATTTTCCCCCAACCCTTTTCAATAATTGAATTCCTAAAATGAAAATAAAACAAAACTAACAAGAAAAATAGAGGAATATAAGTAGAAAAACATAAATCTACAAAGAACTCAACAAGTCATTAAGACGACTAAAAGATAGATACAGAAGATTCAAGTCATGCAAATAATGGACAACAATTTTTTTTTTAAATCGAGACAATCCCATATGAATTTTAGTAGAAGCAATATTGATTGATGATAAAGGGAAAATAATAAGGGAGGAGGAAAATGTTTTATAATATTGCAGGATGGATTCATATTGGAGATATTTGAGATATGGAATACAATTTGAAAAGTATTGTAATAGTCTTGACAAGTTATGATGAGTGATTGAAAGTGGGTGATTGTTATGTGATTAGAGAGTAAATAATCTGCATGGTCAATGCTGTATAGGTAGAAATAAACCAGTCTAGCAACAGATTATATATATATATATATATATATATATATATATATATATATATATATATATGGCGTGAGATGAAGATGTTGCAATAGTCACTGACATGAGCTGTTGTGATACAAAAGATGGCAATGTACAATAATAATGAAGTTCAGAAAAGGAAGGAGAGTGGGGGAGAAAAGAATATGAGAACTATTTCTGATATTTTTGAAATGTCCATTGGCGATCTAGTTTGAGATTTTTCAATATATGTAAGTTTATAATACATATATTCAAATGTGTTTGTGTTTGTGTGTTTTGTGTAGGTATGAGAACTATTTTCATAGAAAAGCCAATTCTGATGAGAGTACAATTCACATAATGTTCATCCCCCTTCCTTCTTTCCCTCAAATATTATAAATTTCCTTTGCCTTTTCTTGAGATATAATTTCCCTCATTTTACCTCCACGTTTCCCTTTTCCTGATACAATCCCCTTTCCACTTCTAGTTCTTTTTTATTATGACAGTTAAATTAACTTATACATGTACTTTCTATGTATACCCATATCAGATATACAGTTCTCAAGAATTTGTTTTATCTTTTTATGATTCTTTTGAGTCTTATATTTGGATCTCAAATTTTTTGTTTAGCTCTTGTTTTGTCATCAGAAATAAATGAAATTCACCTGTTTCATTGAATGCCCATCTTCTTCCATGGAAGAAAATGCTCAGTTTATTAGAGTAATTTATTCTTGGCTGCATTCAAAGTTTCTTTGCCTTTCAGAATATCAGATTCCAGCCCCTTCAATTCTTTAATGTGGAAGCTGTTAGATTCTGAGAAAAATTTATTGTGGCTCTCTGCTTGTAATATTTTTCCTTGGTCCAATAGTTCTGAAATTTAGCCACAATAGTCCTTGGAATTTTAATTTTGAGGTCTTTTTCAGGAGATGTTCTATGAATTCATTCAATGGCTATTTTTTTTACCTTCTGATTCTATGACATCTGGGATGATTTCCTAAAAAAATAGTGTCTAGGCTCTTTTTTCATCCTGGTTTGCAGGAAGTCCAATAATCCACAGATTATCTCTCCTAGATCTATTTTCCAGATCTGTTGGTTTCCCAAGTAGGTATTTTAACATTTTGTTCTTTTGTTTTGTTTTGTTTTGTTTTTTTGTTTTTGCTTTTGCTTGACTTATTCTTGATGTCTCATCAAGTCATTAATTCCAATTTGTCCAGTTCTGGTTTTTAATGAATTATTTTGTTCATTTACTTTTTTTTTTTTTACTTCTTTTTGTATTTGCCCTATTGAGTTTTTAAATGAGTTGTTTTGTTCTATGGATTTTTTTTTTTCATTTCATAAATGTTTTTAAAGGAGTTCTTTACCTTTTCTGATTCACAGTTCTGATTTCCTGGGAGTTCTTTACCTTTTTTAATTCACAAATTCTTTTTTCCTGGGAGTTCTTTACCTTGTCTAGTTCACAAATCCTGTTTTTCTAGGAATTCTTTTACCTTTTCCATTTAACATTTCAGGAAGTTGTTTTCTTTCTCCATTTTATCAAATCTTTCTTTTAATGAGTTATATGCCTTTTCCAGACCCTCTTGTGAAGTTTTCATCTCCTTGATAGCTAATGGGATGATAGGAAAAAGTAAGAGGGTATTCTTTTTTATCTTCATTTGTTCTTATTTTATAAAATGAGTGAAACATGGATATATTTCTAGGCCAAAATGGAAAAGCCAGTACATAAGAAGAAGTTTAATATTAAAGAGAGCGAAGATGTTTTAAGAAACAACAAAACATACATGATAGCAGGGAGTATAGAATGGTTAGCATCAATAAATGGAATATCCACTGAATCATCAGAGATTGGTTTAAGAAAAGAATAATGGTCAATAGCTAATAATTTCAGAAAAAATATAAGATGAGGTGAAGTAAAAAAGAGAGAACTCTGAGTGTATGTTTCATTTTTTTTAATGAAATATAAGACAAGTTTCTTGATTAACATGGTGTAGGTGACGTGTTTGAGGAGAGAAGAAAATGTTTGGAATAAACGTTTTTTTTGGATGATGAAATATTTCTAGAGAAGGAGGTTATCTTTCTAAAGTGAAAGTCAATTTAAAATAGATAAGAAATTTGTTGTGATCACTATCAGCATGTAAATAGGAATTAAAGAAAAAAACTAATGGGAACAATCCCAGAGAAGAGGATTTCAGAATACAAGCAAAGATAGACTTAAACTGCTTCAACCATGTTCAGAGATGGGGAAGGGGAGATAGTTTAGTTGGACCCAAAAAATGTCCTTGAAAAGAACTAAGGAGTAGAAGAATGATGTCTCTTCTATAAAGACACATCCTTTCCAAAAAATGAATGAGGTCAAACTTAAAATATAGTGATACTGTGGTGCACATGCATGATATTATGAAGAAAACTTTTATGTATAAAGAACTAGAAATCCCCTTTGCCCTGGAAAGTCTTAATATTGTGCTCCTATGGACTCCCATTTGTCAATGCTTCTTTTCTTTTTATTTTTTTTTAATTATAACTTTTTATTGAAAGTACACATGCATGGGTAATTTTATTTTTTATAACATTATTCCTTGCATTCACTTCTGCTCCAAATTTTCTTATACATGTTAAATACATTAAGAGTATATCCTAGATATAATATATGTGTGCAGAACCCAACAGTTCTCTTATTGCACAGCAAGAATTGGATTCAAAAGGTAAAATTAACCTGAGAAGAAGAACAAAAATAATGCTTCTTTTCTTAAGTTTTTCTTCCCTTTAGTATCTCTGTGTGTGTATACACATAGATGTGCATATATCCTATCTATCTATATCTATGTCTGTCTACCTACCAATCTATCTATTTATCTTTCTATCTATCTATCTATCCACATAGATAGATAGATATACGTGTACCATATGGTTCCTTCTTGTCCATTAGTTTCCCTTAAAAAGCTAATATATTTAGAGGCAGATAGGTGGCACAGTAGATAGAGCAGCAGCCCTGAAGTCAAGAGGACCTGAGTTCAAATCTGATCTCAGACATTTAACATTTCCTACCTGTGTGACCCTAGGCAAGTCACTTAACCCCAAATACCTTATTTACTTAGTTTTTTTTTTTTTTTTTTTTTTTTTTTTTATCTCAGTCTTCAGTGTTTGGCACAGATTAGGTTACATTCTCAGTAAAAAAAAAAAAAAAAAAAAAAAAAAAAAAAAAAAAAAAAAAAAGCACTGAAATTGTAGCCAAGAAACCTAGGATTATATATTGACTTGCACAGTTAACAATTGCAGAATCAATTTATCATAAATTCATAAATTGAGGGAAGGAAACTTAGAAGTCACCTAGTCTAATATTTCATATTACAAGTGAGAACTGAAACTCAGTTTGGTTAAATATCCGGCCAAGATCACAAAGGTAGCAAATTAAAGAAATGAGATTTGAATTCAAAGCATCTGACTCTTTTTTTTCCCCAAGTCTAGCATTCTTTCTGCTTGATCACAGTAATGTCTTCATTAAATAATCTTTTCTTAGTTTCTTATGCAAGAGAAATATCAGCACCACTTCTAGCACAATGTTGTAGTGAAAAATGTGCTTTGTAAGCTAATTATCATGTAAATGTAAATTGTTATTGCCATGCTTTTGAATATAATGTGAATATAATAAACTATCTCAAGAAATATAGAGATAAGAAAAATCTATCTTCCAATTAATCCTTCTATTAATGAAAAATAATTGAGAACCAGTCTGTTCACTGGAATTAGAAGTTAGGAATTTCTAGCCTAAGCTCTATCATTTATTAGTTGCGTTTTCCTGGGAAAATAATATTCTCTTTAAACCTCAGTTTTCTCATCTCTAAAATAAGATTTTAAGTATTTTTTATTGTTTCAGAGATTTTATATAAGTATACGTTTGATTCTTGTGTAAAAGTATATACAAAAATGATTTATTATTATTCCTAGACCTTTGCAATCTGTCTGATATTTCATTGAGCATTTAGGATCTAAGTTGAAATGACAAATTATTTTTTAAAGGCAAATTTATGTAATGCATGTTGAATATATATTCTGTACATCCTATGGTCAGAACACTTGGCTAAAGATAAGTAAGATGTGGTCTTAAGCACCTATTATGTGCTAAACATTAGAGAATTTAGTAATTCATTTTAATAGTACCTGATTGTGATCCCTTTTATGGTTTTCTTGGGCAAAGATACTGGAATAGTTTGCCCTTTGCTTTTCTAGCTCATTTTATAGATGAAGAAATGGAAACAGAGTTGAGTCAATTGCCCTTAGTTACACAACTAGTACATGTCAGGACAAATTTGAACTCAAAAAAAGGAGGCTTTCTAAGTCTTAGGTCAAGCATTATATCCACTATGCTACCCACCTTCCCCAAGTATTGGAGTACAAATAAGAAAAAGAAAAGCAGTCTCTGCCCTTAAGCAGCTTAAAAACCTGTTACATGAAGACAAAACACAGAAGAGATCTGGAAATAGTGGGATCAAAACCAAGAAATAACCTCTTCTTTAGAAGAATTTCAAACAAGAAAAACTAAAGATGAAAGTGTTTTCTCGAAAACAAAATGTGTCCTGTCAGATTGGCTAAGATGACAGGAACAAATAATGATGAATGTTGGAGGGGATGTGGGAAAACTGGGACACTAATACATTGCTGGTGGAGTTGTGAAAGAATCCAGCCATTCTGGAGAGCAATTTGGAACTATGCCCAAAAAGCTATCAAACTGTGCATACCCTTTGACCCAGCAGTGCTACTACTGGGCTTATATCCCAAAGAAATACTAAAGAGCGGAAAGGGACCTGTATGTGCCAAAATGTTTGTGGCAGCTCTTTTTGTTGTAGCTAGAAACTGGAAGATGAATGGATGTCCATCAGTTGGAGAATGGTTGAGCAAATTATGGTATATGAAGGTTATGGAATATTATTGCTCTGTAAGAAATGACCAGCAGGAGGAATACAGAGAGGCTTGGAGAGACTTACATCAACTGATGCTGAGTGAAATGAGCAGAACCAGAAGATCACTGTACACTTCAACAACAATACTGTATGAGGATGTATTCTGATGGAAGTGGATATCTTCAACATAAAGAAGAGCCAACTCACTTCCAGTTGATCAATGATGGACAGAGGTAGCTACACCCAGAGAAGAAACACTGGGAAGTGAATGTAAAGTGTTAGCACTAAAATCTGTCTGCTCAGGTTACATGTACCTTCGGAATCTAATGCTTATTGTGCAACAAGAAAATGGTATTTACACACATGTATTGTATCTAGGTTATATTGTAACACAAGTAAAATGTATGGGATTGCCTGTCATCGGGGGGAGGGAGTAGAGGGAGGGGGATAATTTGGAAAAATTAATACAAGGGATAATATTATAAAAATATATATAATAAAAATTATTTTAAAAAAAGATAACAAAATGTGTACATAAGTAAACATTATACCTTAGAACAAGAGGTGGCCACAAAAAAGTATATGGTTTATGAGAACTGGTAGAATTAGGGGAGACTTTCTGGAGGAAATAGCATTTTAAACAGACAGAACTAAAGGGATACTTTAAACAGTTTGCATTAAAGATATTACAGGCAAAGGAAACAAGGGAAATTAAAAACACAGAGATGAGAAAACTTGGGATAGGAAAGGAGAATCAGGAGTAGATGTTACAAAACGAAAGCAAATGGCTAAACCATTGGTAATTATTAATTCATTTTGATTTTCTATTTAAGAAATTCAATTTAATGATAATATAATTAAAATATGATAATGATGATGATAGATGATATTTAAGTGGCAGTTTAAAGTTTATATTTGGTTTAGTCTGAATTTCTGATAAATTATACATTAGAAATCTCCATTCATAGATGTACAGAGACTAGCTGTGACATATTCTCAGGAATCCTATATTACAATTTGAGTATAACTATTTGCATTCCAGAAATTTGCAACAAGTCAGGACTTGATTTATTGTTTTCTTTATTCCTTTGATTTAGGAGATGTTAACAATGAAAATTAAACTTAAAAGTGTGTCATTCATGAATCTTCCTCCCCACCCCTAAGTTAAATTAAATATTTACCTCACTCTCTACAATCAAGACTTTTTTTGTCTGAAAATTTAAATAAATTAAAATAATTTATAGTATACTTTATTAAAATAGCGAGTATTTTTTTAAAGTGCTTACTCTTTGCACATCACTTAGTTGATTTCTAAGGTTATTAGGATCAATTAAAAAGGGCTCTTCACAAAATGAGGTAATTTTACTTATAATAAGGAATATATATTAATCTTTATGAATAAAGAATAATGATGAGTTTAAAGGAGAGATGCAGGCAAAATGCTAGATAAAATTTGAGGAGATAGAGAATAATTTTATTTAGAGGGAATAGAAAAGTTGGTTAAGGGAGCAAAAGTGTTGGGCCTTGAAGAAGGGAAAAAAAATTAATAAGTTAAGATTTGTATATGTGTCAAGGGGATGGATTATTATTCTGGTCTAGATATTAAGCAATCAGTTTAAATAGAACAGATGGGAAAATTCAGAATAAGAACAACAGATAGAGAAAGAAATTGAATAAGAAGACTAAACAAATAAGATTGGTAAGGATTGAGCTTATGCAATTGATCCATTACTTTATAAGCATACTTTAATTAAAGATTTGTCAATACTTGCCAGAGAAGATAGGAACATGTCTTCACTCTTAGCCAATTTTCCCAGATGAAAAGCTTCCTTTCAGTAAGAAAAAATACAATTACATTAAAACATTAAAAAAAACACTTTTTAACATAATTCAATCTTTGGGGGGAAATAAATAGATTATACTGACTTCTGTTGAGTCTTTTATTTCTACTTCCTGGCCTAAAGAAATGCTATATAATCCAATCTGTCTGCATGTTAATTGAGAAAAATACTTTCATGATATTTAGCAGATCTCTGGGTCCCAAGGCATGGAGTCCAATAAATATGTATGGCCTAGGAATGAAAGTAATTGATAAGGATTGGGAAAACATATAATTTTAAAATATTGGTTCAGAAAGGTACCTTTCAATTGACATATGAAGTTACGTGAACCATACATTTTGCAAAACTGTCTTAAGAGATGAAAAATATTTTAAAATAAAGAATGTTAGAATAGAGAATGTCAGAATTATAAAAGAATTCAGAACACATTCTTAAAACATAAAAATAGTGAACATTTATATAGTATTTGGGGGTTTACAATGGGCTATCTATAACATTTTGTATTGATAAGAAACATATATTGCACTAAATATAGATATGTGTATCTGCATATCCGATTTATCTTGATGACAATAACAATTATGTGGAGATAGACATTTGGAATAATCTAATTTTCAATATAAGAGGAAAACTGAGGCTGAAATATATTAAATGATTTGCCTTGATTCACTTGGATAATGATTATTTGAGGCAGGATTCAAGCTCAGGTTTTTTCTAATTCCATCAAAAACTCTATCCACAGAGCCACCCTAATACATCTAATTATGAATTTTTAAAAATTCAAATAGACCATAACTTTCATTTTTAGAACATCCAGTATTACATACGCAAAACAAAAATAAACAATTTCCTTCATTGGTTACATCCAAAAAGAAATTTCACTTCCAAAAAATAATTTCTTATTTTATATATTAGTCTATCATCTTTCTGTTGTGAGTTGGACATTATTCTTCTGTTCCCTTCCTCTGAAATGATGATTCATTAAAGTTCATAATAATTTCAAAATTGTTCAGTTTCAAAGTTTGGATGCTACTTGTTCTTCTGGTTCTGTTCATGGTCATTCTGATTAGTTCATAGAAAGCTTTCCACGTTTCTTTGAATCCCTATTTTCCTTTATATCTTACAGCATATATTGTTCCATTATATTTATATACAACTGGGTCACAATTTGGCCAGCATCCTCTTGCAACATTTATAGCTGGTTTTAATATTTTTTTTCACAACAAATAGAACTCTTATAAATATAATTTGTAAATGTAGCATCTTTTCCTTTTTCTTTGATCTCATTCAAGTAAGGACCTATTTATGTTTTAGATGGTCAAATAATATTGACTCTTTAATAACTCTTTGTATCAAATTGCAAATCATTTTTCCAAACTTCCCATATTCTGAACTGATAACCCTCTTCCAGGTAAAACATGGTTTCATCTTGAGAAAAATATTGTAAAAATAGAATAGAAATATTATATTACATAGAAATATTAGAATAGAATAGAAAAAATAATTATAAGATTAAAAATGTCTAGACCGGGGGGGCGGAGCCAAGATGGTGGAAAAGATACACACAACAGTGTAAGCTCCTTTCTTCCCTCACAACCAACTAGATATAATCAGCCTCAGAAATAGCGCTGGACTGATAGAATCCACAAGGACTGGAAGCACAACTTACCAGCTGAAGAGAATCTGGAGTTTCAAAAGGAAAGGTCAGCTCCCAGGGGAGGAAGAAGAGAGGCCAGAGCATACGGTGGGGTGCTAGCACGCTGCACCGATCGCACTGGGGAGAGCTCTGGGATCAGAGAAGCCACCAAGATAGAGGAATCTGGCACAGGCTGTTAAATCTTCTCTGCTTATAATATAGCAGTTCAGAAGAGAAATCTAAGCCACTTTAAAATTTAAAACCAGATTGGATCTTCCAGTGGATTACTCAGCAGATCTCAGCACTGTGGGTGTGGCTGACAAAGGCAATCCAGGCTTTCACCTGGGGTAGTTAAGAGATTGAAAAGTGGGCGGGGTGGTAACTCATAGTGCCTGGCTCAGCTGGATGCTGTGGACCTCAGCCCCAGGAAGTCCCAGAGAAGCGGAATCTTTAAACTATGGACCGCGGTTTCTGGCAGAAACTTCCAGTTTGAGTGAAGGGGCTTTTCACATCACCTGGTGCTGACATCCACACCCCACCTGGACGCATAGGCTAGGCTTTGAGTTGCCTTTACGATTCAGTCTCAAACCTCAGGGAAGACACTAGAACACAGCACCCTCAAAGCACAGCAGAGCTGATCACCTCTGAGGCACTTCCAGGGAGGGGGTGGGGAACTCTCTCCCAGAGCTCTCTCTTAGCTCAGGCCCAGGGGCCGCTGCATCCATCAGGTCTGGGAGGAAGCTGATAAAGAAATAAATAAATAATTACATACACCAGAGACAAACCCCTAAAGATTTTTTAAGTATGAGCAAAAGCCAAGAAAAACCATAGATTCCTTCTACACAGAGAAAGAGCGGGTATCCAACCCTGAGGAAGTTAACAGCAGAGAGTCAGCAGATAACAACCTAAAGGGAATGATTCCTGCCCCCCATCATATAACTCTCTCCTAGAAGAGCCTATTAAAAAGTTAAGAGAGTTTGAAGAAAAATGGGGAAAGGAAAGAGAAGCTATGAAATTGGAGTTGGGAAAAATAAAGAATTCACAGGAGATGCAGGGAAACAAAATTAGTGAATTAGAAAAGGTAAAAAAATCACAGGAAAGTAGGATTTCTGAATTGGAGAAGATAAAAAAGTCTCAAGAAAATAGGATGTCTGAATTGGAGAAGATAAAAAAGTTTCAAGAAAATAGGATTCTGAATTGGAGAAAGAAAATATTTCTCAAAAAAAAATTAGGGAAATGGAAAAAAAATTCAATAGAGCAAAATAACTCATTTAAAAACGAAATTGGGCATTTACAAAAAGAACTAAAAACTGTGAATGAAGAAAATAACTCCTTAAAATTCAGGATGGAACAAATAGAAATGAATGATTCATTGAGAACCCAAGGATCAGTCAAACAAAACAAAACAAAAAAAAAAAAAAAAAATGAAAAGCTGAAGAATAACGTCAAATACTTACTGGGAAAATCTATAGACCTGGAAAATAGATCTAGGAGAGATAATCTGCGGATCATTGGACTTCCTGAAAACTATGACCAAAAAAAGAGCCTAGATTCTATTTTACAGGAAATTATCAAAGAGAACTGTCCAGAGATAATAGAAACAGAGGGGAAAGTAGATGTGGAAAGAATTCATCGAACTCCTTCTGAAATAGACCGTAAAAAAAGAACACCATGGAATATTGTGGTTAAGCTACAGAATTACCACACAAAGGAGAAAATCTTGCAAGCAACTAGAAAAAAACAATTTAAATACCAAGGTGCCACAATAAGGGTCACACAAGATCTGGCTGCCTCCACATTAAAAGATAGAAGGGCATGGAACCTGATATTCCGAAAAGGCAAAAGATCAAGGATTGCAACCAAGAATGAACTACACAGCTAAGTTTAGCATCTTTTTCCATCTAAGAAGATGGTCATTCAATGAAATAGAGGAATTCCATATGTTTCTAAGAAAAAAACCAAACTTAAACAAAAAATTTGATCTACATCCACAAGACTGAAGAGAAAGAGAAAAAGGTACACAGAACCCTTGTGAACTATATCTCTGTTGTGGGTATATAGAAAGTACACATGGATAATTTGATTTTACTGATATAAAAGAAAAAAAAAAGGAGCGGGTGTAGTAAAGGGGAGGGGGTAGTATCAGAAAAAGGGGAGGGAGTGATAAAAAGAGGGAAACTACATCCCAGGAAGAGGCATAGAAAATACACCATATCTGAGGGAATATAGAGAGGGGGAGAATCATTGTGTAAATCTTACTCTCATCAGAAGAGGCTCAAAGAGTAAATAATTGTCATATTTGTTTTTCATAGAATTCTCTCTCACCTCATTAAAAGGGGGGAGAGGAAAAGGGAAAAGGAAAAGAAGAATAAGGGAAAGGATGTGGAGGGAGGGGGAAGGGATAATAAAAAAAAAAGGAGGGCTGCACGTCCTAAGGGGGGTCTATAAATTAAATATTGGGGAAGGGGTTCAGGGGGATCAAGGGAAAAAGCATAATCTGGGATTATATGATGGCAGGAAATACAGAATTAGGAATTTTAACTGTAAATGTGAATTAGATGAACACTCCCATCAAATGGAGACGGATAGCAGACTGGATCAAAAATCAGAACCCTACAATATGTTGTTTACAGGAAACACACTTAAAGCAGGGAGATACATATAGAGTAAAGGTAAAAGGTTGGAGCAGAATCTATTATGCTTCAGGTAAAGCCAAAAAAGCAGGGGTAACTATCCTTATCTCAGATCAAGCAAAAGCAGAAGTTGATCTAGTTAAAAGAGATAAGGAAGGAAACTATATCCTGCTGAAAGGTAGCATAAATAATGAAGCCATATTGATACTAAACATATATGCACCAAGTGGTATAGCATCTAACTTTCTAAAGGAAAAGTTAAGAGAGTTGCAAGAAGAAATAGACAGTAAAACTATAATAGTGGGAGATCTCAACCTTGCACTCTCAGATTTAGACAAATCAAACCACAAAACAAACAAGAAAGAAATTAAAAAAGTAAATAGAACATCAGAAAAACTAGGTATGATAGACCTTTGGAGAAAACTGAATGGCAATAGAAAGGAATATACTTTCTTATCAGCAGTTCATGGATCCTATACAAAAATTGACCATATATTAGGACATAAAGATCTCAAAATTAAATGTAGGAAGGCAGAAATAATAAATGCCTTCTTCTCAGATCACAATGCAATAAAAGCTACATTCAGTAAAAAGTTAGGGGTAAATAGACCAAAAAGTAATTGGAAACTGAATAATCTCATCTTAAAGAATGACTGGGTGAAAGAGCAAATTATAGAAACAATTAACAATTTCACCCAAGATAATGATAATGATGAGACATCATATCAAAATCTTTGGGATGCAGCTAAAGCAGTAATAAGGGGAAATTTTATATCTTTAGAGGCTTATCTGAAGAAAACAGAGAAAGAGAAGTTTAACGAATTGGGCTTGCAACTTAAAAGGCTAGAAAAAGACCAAATTAAAAACCCCCAACCAAAAATTAAACTTGAAATACAAAAATTAAAAGGAGAAATCAATAATATTGAAAGTAAAAAAAAAAAAAAACTATTGAATTAATAAATAAAACCAAGAGTTGGTTTTATGAAAAAGCCAATAAAATAGATAAACCTTTGGTAAATCTGATCAGAAAAAAGAAAGAGGAAAATCAAATTGTTATTCTTACAAATGAAAAGGGGGATCTTTACACCAATGAAGAGGAAATTAGAGAAATAATAAGGAGTTACTTTGCCCAACTTTATGCCAATAAATTTGATAACTTAAGTGAAATGGATGACTTCCTCCAAAAATATAGGCTTCCTAGATTAACAGAGGAGGAGATAAATTGCTTAAATAGTCCCATTTCAGAAAAAGAAATAGAACAAGCTATTAATCAACTCCCCAGGAAAAAAATCCCCAGGACCAGATAGATTTACATGTGAATTCTACCAAACATTTAAAGAACAATTAGTCCCAATGCTATATAAACTATTTGAAAAAATAGGGGATGAAGGAGTCCTACCAAACTCCTTTTATGACACAGACATGGTACTGAAATCTAAACCAGGTCGATCGAAAACTCAGAAAGAAAATTATAGACCAATTTCCTAAATGAATATTGATGCTAAAATCTTAAATAAGATATTAGCAAAAAGACTTCAGAAAATCATGCCCAGGATAATACATTATGATCAAGTAGGATTCATACCAGGAATGCAGGGCTGGTTTAATATTAAGAAAACTACTAGTATACTTGACAATATTAATAATCAAATTAATAAAAATCATATGATCATCTCAATAGATGCAGAAAAAGCATTTGACAGAATCCAACATCCATTCCTACTAAAAACTCTTGAGAGTATAGGAATAAATGGATTATTCCTTAGAATAATCAGGAGCATATATTTAAGACCTTCAGTAAGCACAATATGCAACAGAAATAAACTGCAACCTTTCCCAGTAAGATCAGGAGTGAAACAAGTTTGCCCATTATACCATTACTATTCAACATAGTACTAGAAATGCTAGCCTTGGCAATAAGAGCCGAGAAAGAGATTCAAGGAATTAGAGTAGGAAATGAGGAAATCAAACTATCACTCTTTGCAGATGACATGATGGTATACTTAGAGAACCCCAAAGACTCTGCTAAAAAGCTATTAGAAATAATTCAGAATTTTAGCAAAGTGGCAGGATACAAAACAAATCCACATAAATCCTCAGCATTCTTATATATCACCAACAAATCGCAACAGCAAGAGATACAGAGAGAAATTCCATTCCAAACAAATGTTGAGAGTATAAAGTATTTGGGAATCCATCTACCAAAGAATAGTCAGGAATTATATGAGAAAAATTACAAAACACTTGCCACAAAAATAAAGTCAGATTTAAATAATTGGAAAGACATTCAGTGCTCTTGGATAGGCCGAGCAAATATAATAAAGATGACAATGATCCCCAAACTAATCTATTTATTTAGTGCTATACCAATCAGACTCCCAAGACACTATTTTAATGACCTAGAAAAAATAACAACAAAATTCATATGGAAGAATAACAGGTCTAGAATTGCAAGGGAACTAATGAAAAAAAAAAAAAAACAACTCAGAGGAAGGTGGTCTAAGTGTACCTGATCTAAAGCTATATTATATAGCAGCAGTCACCAGAACCATTTGGTATTGGCTAAGAAATAGAATAGTAGATCAGTGGAACAGATTAGATACAAAGGACAAAAAAGGGCACATCTATAGTAATCTAATCTTTGACAAACCCAAAGATACCAACATTAGGGTCAAAAATTCATTATTCAGAAAAAAAACTGTTGGGAAAACTGGAAATTAGTATGGCAGAAATTAGATATGGACCCACACTTAACACCATATACCAAGATAAGATCAAAATGGGTCCATGATTTAGGCATAAAGAGGGAGATAATAAATAGATTAGAGGAACAGAGAATAGTCTACCTCTCAGACCTGTGGAGGAGGAAGGAATTTATGACCAGAGGAGAACTAGAGATCAGTATTGATCACAAAATAGAAGATTTTGATTACAGCAAACTAAAAAGTTTCTGTACAAACAATACTAATGCAAACAAGATTAGAAGGGAAGTAACAAATTGGGAAAATATTTTTAAAAGTAAAGGTTCTGACAAAGGTCTCATTTCCAAAATATATAGAGAACTGACCCTGATTTATAGGAAACCAAACCATTCTCTAGTTGATAAATGGTCAAGGGATATGAACAGACAATTCTCAGATGATGAAATTGAAACTATTTCCACTCATATGAAAGACTGTTCCAAATCACTACTGATCAGAGAAATGCAAATTAAGACAACTCTGAGATACCACTACACACCTGTCAGATTGGCTAAGATGACAGAACAAATAATGATGAATGTTGGAGGGGATGTGGGAAAACTGGGACACTGATATATTTTTGATGGAGTTGTGAAAGAATCCAGCCATTCTGGAGAGCAATTTGGAACTATGCCCAAAAAGTTTTCAAACTGTGCATACCCTTTGACCCAGCAGTACTACTACTGGGCCTATATCCCAAAGAAATACTAAAGAGTGGAAAGGGACTTGTATGTGCCAAAATGTTTTTGGCAGCTCATTTTGTTGTAGCTAAAAACTGGAAGATGAGTGGATGTCCATCAATTGGAGAATGATTGGGTAAATTGTGCTATATGAAGGTTATGGAATATTATTGCTCTGTAAGAAATCACCAGCAGGAGGAATACAGAGAGGCCTGGAGAGACTTAAATCAACTGTTGCTGAGTGAAATGAGCAGAACCAGAAGATCACTGTACACTTCAACAACAATACTGTATGAGGATGTATTCTGATGGAAGTGGAAATCTTCAACATAAAGAAGATCCAACTCACTTCCAGTTGATCAATGATGGACAGAAATAACTGCACCCAGAGAAGGAACACTGGGAGGTGAATGTAAATTGTTACCACTACTGTATATCTACCCTGGTTACTTATACCTTCAGAAGCTAATAATTAATGTGCAACAAGAAAATGGTATTTACACACATATATTGTATCTAGATTATATTGTAACACATGTAAAATGTATGGGATTGCCTGTCATCGGGGGGAGGGAGTGGAGGGAGTGAGGGGATAATTTGGGAAAATGAATTAAAAAAAATGCCTAGGCCAATTTTGGAAGAGTGTGCTCTATCTTTTCTTCAAATAGGAAGGCCATAGTTGGGCCTTTTTCACAGTTAAATTAGCATTGCAGAAAATATGAACATGCAGCAGATGTAAAATAATATAAAGGTATAAAAAAGGATAACAAGGATCATTGTCCATTAGAGTTATTTAGGTATTTACACTTATATTATTTTCCTCATTTTTAAAATTTTTCTTACTATGATTTGTTTTTACAATATAACTATTTACAGATATATACTAAAGTAAAACAGATAAGTACAACTAATAATATAGTTATTTCTCCTCAAAGTACTTGCAGTTTTAGCATATCTTTGGTACAACAGCCACTTTCCTATTTTTTTAAAAAAGAGAAAACTACTGTCTCTTCTTCCTATACCCCACCAAACTTAGGGGTGGGGGAATCCTTATAATAAATATTCATGTTCAAGCAAAACTAATCCCCTCAATGGGTTTTATACAAAAATAAATGTGTCATTCTCCTCCCTATATCCATCATATTTTTCATTTTCACAATTGTCCCCTGGAATCATTACTAGTCATTTTATTAATCGTGATTATTGCAGTTTTCAAAGTTGTGTGTTTTTAATAAAAATCCTCAAAATCATTCATTTTTATAGTATTGCTATTATACATAAATTATTCTTCTGATCTTGCTTATTTCACTCAAAAGTTCATACAAGTCTTTCCATATTTTTAAAAATCATTTATTTCCTATTTTTTTACAGCATGAATTGCTGTTCATCAAATTCATACCACAACTTACCTAGCCAGACCTAAACTACTGAATATACTTTAAGCAATGTTGTTTTTTCTTTTTTTCTCTTCTTTCGATAATATAAGATGCTATATACTTTACATGTAAAGTACCCTTCCCCCCTATTTCTTTGATTTCTTGATTATAAGACTAGAAATTATAAAATAAGATTAAACAGTAATATGATTAGTTAAAGGTCATGTGACATTTAGTAATGTGTTGTATATAAGATCAAAATGCTTTACAGATGCATGTATCAATTGTACTAATTTCCTATAGTTTCTCCAAAGTTTATCATTTTTCCTTTTGGTTGGGCTATTTTTGCCAATCTGATAACTATTAGGTAGAAAAACAGAATTTCTTTAATTTATATGTCTATTTAATAGTGTTTAGAGCATTTAAAAATTATATAACGATTGTAATGTTCTGATAGGCATCCAAATGCAATATCCTGCTTTCTAGAGCCCCCAACTTGGGGTGGCAAAACATACCATTTTTTCAGAGCCCCCCACAAAAGGGTGGATTAAAATATAGTAGAATGCAATTAAAATGGTGGACTAGCTCTCTGCAGGATCTTGGGACCAGCCCGAGTCCTTGGTCTTAGTAGAGAAATGATGAAAACAGGAGAGCCACCATGATGCTTGTTAAGTCTTCTCTTCTGTGGCTTAGTTTGTCCCCAGTATATATATTCTATTACAATTAAATCAATTCATCATATTGAGTATAAGCCAATCATTTTATAACTAGGGAACCATTATTTCTTGTAATATTAGATCAATCATACTGAATTAGAGAACTGTTAATCACCATGTAAGCTAGATAACCATTGTCTTATCAATTCTACTTAGTTAACACTTTGTTGTAGGAATACTTGTCTCAAGTATATTTCTTCAGAGTTCTGGCCCATTAAGAACTATATTTAGCCTGACCCAAAGAATTGCTTGACAGAATGAGGGGGAAAATGTTTTATAAAAGACAGAAAAAAATCATTAATCTCAGAAGATATAATGAAATAAAATGGTAATAAATTGTGTTCAACAGTACCATATCTCAAATTATAATACAAATCAGTAATTATTCAAAAAATTCTTTGATTAAAGAAAGAGAGTGATCAATGGAAAATTATGTATACAATATGCAAGTGTAAATTTGTCTAATAGTATAGTAGCCAATAAACACAAAGACCACAGCCACTGGAATAAGGACTTATTATTTTATAAAACTATTTGAAAAATTGCAAAGTATTATGGAAGAAATTAGAACTAAACAAAATATTTTATCTTAGATGGAGATAAGCTCAAATAGGCAAATTTCCTAGATTTCCAGCATTAACAAATCATAGGAACATTGAACAAATACCATGGATGGGGAAAATCCATGGGATGGGGGAAAAGCACTCATGTACAGTAATATAAAAGATCACAAAAAATACAAAAATTTGGTTACACAAAATTCAAAAACAAAAATTTGTACAAACAAATAAAACAAAACTAAGGTTATAAAGGAAACTGGGCAAATAGTTTCTGCATCAAGTTTCTCTGATAAAGATCTAATTTCTTAAATAAATATGCATATGATTCAATTTTTAATAAAAAGTGCAATTGCCTGACTAAAAAGTGGACTAAAGAAATAAAAACTCATTAACATCAAAATAAAAATAATATCACAGATGAAGGCATTTCCATTATGCTTTTGACATTTTTCTAGGTATCAGAATGTTAAGATAGATTGTTAACATAGTTAACATATTTGGAACCCAACAATGGCATTCGAAAATTCTAGACAGGCTAAGATGGATAGGTCAAATAAATCTAAGAAGATAAAATATAATTAGGAAAAATATAAAGTCCAATTAGGGATACATTTACAGTTAGGGAGAGACAAGGTAAGTACATTTGAAAAAAATATATATATAGATATATATGGCTGAAAGTTCAACAGCAGACGTTGAGCTCTTCTGACTTAATTCACTAAAAAATAAATTCCAAAAAAGAAAAAATCAGGTCATATGTTTTTTGTCCATTTGAAGTTACCTCTAATCTACCTCTAATCTGTTATCTTTAATTTTAGGTGTCATAGTTAAATGACAGGTACATTAACTAATGAAATTCTTCCAGAGATGGTTGCTTAGGAATAGTTGAAAAAACTGGATATGTTTCAAAAAGAAAATTTTAAAAAGACTAATAGGAGACATGAATATTTGTTTTGAGCATTTAAAGACTTGCTATATGAAGGAGAGATTAGACTTTTACTCTTTGTCCCCATAAGTCTGAACTAGGAACTACACAATTAAAGCTACAGAGACATAAAACTGCCTGCTTGAGATAAAACTTCTTAAAAATGAGAATTATCTAAAGAAGGGGTAGTATTCCTCTTGGGAATTATACAAAGCAGTCAGAATATTATTAATGGTAGCAATGGACACAATTCAAAAACATGTCTGATCTGATTTGTGGTAGCTCCTAAATGCTAGCCTAAGAGTAGTGGGACCTATGTCTGGGTCACAGCTACAAATTCTGCCATATATCTAGCATTTCACATTTTGTAGTGATTGAACTGTTCAAATATGACCTATATTCAAGTCCTATATAAATACTAGTACTGAGAAAATCTGTCTCCCTGAAATTCAGTCTTTTCTTTTTTTACAGCCTATTTGAAAAATTGATACATGAATCATTTCTTCCTATGTGAATTAATATTTGTAAAGTTTCCATGTTTCTGGGAAGAAAGCTTGAATATTCATAAGATACAGAGTTAAAATTGCATGCTAGTTTATCTATGTTCTATTATATTTTCATTTATTTTGATATATTCCAAATACATTTTAATGTCTTTCAGTTATCACCCAGAAGTACATAGATTTGCATGATATTTGATATCTTTATGATATACCCTTCTAGCTTTTATAACCTAACAATGGCAATCTAGTCATTCTATCCAAATTCTTTCTTTTTTAATTAAAGCTTTTTATTTTCAAAATACATACATGGATAATTTTTGACATTCACCCCTACAACATTCTGTGTTCTAGTTTTCCCTCCCTTCCTTGCGCACCCTCCCTCAAGTCAACAAGTGATCCAATAAATGTTAAACACATGCAATTCCTCTACACATATTTCCACAAATATCATGCTGCATAAGAAAAATCAGATAAAAAAGGGAAAAATGTGAAAGGAAACAAAAGGCAAGCAAACAACAGAAAAAAAAGAGTAATAGTACTATGTTATGGTCCATATTCAGTTCCTACTGTTCTCTCTTTGGGTACAGATGGCTTTCTTCACCACAAGACCATTGGAAGTGGATCTGAATCACCTCATTGTTGATGAGTTATGTCCATCAGAATTGATCATTTTATAATCTTGCTGTTGCTGTATAAGCTCCTGGTTCTGCACATTTCACTTAGCATCAGTTCACATAAGTCTCTTCAGGCTCTCTGAAATCATCCTTCTGGTTGTTTCTTATAGAACAATAATATTCAATGATATACATATGCAAAAACTTATTTAGCCATGCTTCAATTTATGGACATCCATTTAGTTTCCAGTTTCTTGTTGCTACAAAATGGGCTGCCACAAACATTTTTGCACATGTAGGTCCCTTTCCCTCCTTTAAGATCTCTTTTGGGATATAATCCCAATAGAAACACTGCTAGATCAAAGGTTATGCACAGATTAATAATTTCTTGAGCATAGTTCCAAACTGCTCTCCAGAATGGTTGAATCTGTTCACAATTCCACCAACAATGTAGCAGTGTTCCAGTTTTCTGACATCCCCTCCAACATTCATAATTATTATTTCCTTTCATTTTAACCAATCAGAGAGGTATGTAGTGACACCTCAGAGTTGTCTTAATTTGCATTTATCTCATCAATAATTTTTAGAACCCCTTTTCATATCAGAGCTATTCAAATTCTAACATGGCAAATCATGCAACTATAGAACATGCAAAAACCCAACATGTATTGGTTCATGTCAATATCACTGAAATTTTAAATAAAATTAAAGGAAAATTTGATTCATAAACAAATTTTACCTATGATAACTAATGAATAATTTGAAATTAGATAACTATAAGCATATTTACTGAGAATAGTAAAAAGAAGTGTCTCTATAAGTTAATAATAGGAAAGGTTTGCAGTGAATAGGGTAAAAACTAAGCACTCATATTGTTTATGAATACACATACATGTGTATCTATTTATATATCTTTATAATCATGATAATATTACCACTCTTATTAAATGAAATTTAATCAAAAATGTAGTTATTATTTCCTATGTTTCATGTACTATAGCACAGGATATATAGAATAAAATGAAAATAGCTTTTATCCAGAAGGATCCTATTTTCTATAAGGGAGAAATAATATATGCAGTGTTGCATAAATGGAACATATTGTCAACATAAATGTAAAATAATTTTAGCAAGGTTATAAAGAACATCAGCTGAGAATATCAGGAAAGTCTTCATGTAGGAAATGGAGCTTGAGCTACAACTTAATGATGCTTAGGCATACTGAGAGGAAAAGGTAAGTAATGAAAGCTTTCTTATATAGAGGACAGCCTATAAAAGTCAGAGTGAGTATGAAATGGAACTTTAAGCAAGACATCAAATGATTCACTGTGTTGGGGAAGAAGAAGTATGTATGAGAGTTAATAATAAAACACAGGTTTTTTGTTGTTTGTTTATGTTTTGTTTTGTTTTATATTTGTAAATTTACTTTTAATGGATTTTCTTCTGCTCTTTCAAGTTTACCTGTCTCATTGGTATCATTGATTTTGGCCAACTTGCTTGTTGTTGACAAAATTTTGCTTCTATATTGAACAGCATGCTTTTATATACATCAACAAATGCATTTTAGAATGGGTATCTATTATTTATTAGATGTCTCTAGGACCTTTTCTCTAGAGTTCCCAATTCTTTCTATAAAAGTACTAAATATGGGATTATGCTCTAATTCCACATCTAGGAAGAATGAAAAAAGTAGACTGAACAAAACAAATGAATTAAACTCCATTTAGTATTTATTGTATAATTGCAAATATAAAAAACAGAATTTTTATAGTGAATAAAGAGCTGGTTTCAAAACCAGGAAGAGCTGGTTCAAATCCCACATATGACACATACTGAGTAGGTGACTCAACACAGATAACTTAGTATTCATGTGCTTCAGGCAAACTCTCTAGGATTTTTACCTGCAGAGAAACTACAAACTTGCACTGTTAGAGTTTCTTCAATTGTTATCTCCCTATGCCAGTGAAAAAATGCAAACAGTTCTTATCACTATTACATTGTTAGGAGCAACTGGATTCATAAATAGGTGAGACATAAAACTTATTCTCAATGATAAAAAACCTAAAACATTAGATATCCATTGAAAATGAATGAGAAATTCAATTAGTCAAATATTCTCCAGAATTTTGATTGTAATTCTCATTCTTATTGATATCAGGTGGTTGTGAGTATAAGATGAAGGTTTAAAATGGCATGTCTTTTTAATGTCTTTT